>NC_069116.1:56916276-57187805 GCF_025612915.1 Magallana angulata | reverse complement strand
AAGATACGAAACCTTAGGAAGAAGAAAAGTTTGCATTGAGAGAATCACAAATTTTAAAGTAGGTATTTCATGATTTATAGTTTGAAAACTGGTTTTCAATATATCAAACATAACTTCTAACTATTTTGATAAGTCGAGTTCTTGTTTTCTAAAATATGCCATTAGAGGGCTGTGTAGCAACATCTAATGATAAATCTTTCAAAATTAAATCATTAAAAGTCAAAATTCACATCCACTAATGATATACGAAAACACACCGCAAAATAAGTACATTGTTACCTTTGTGATAAAGAAGAGTGTGATTAATGGTCTGTTGTCATTAGAAATTAGGATTGTTTTTACTATTCATGTGGACACTATGCAATTTCTTTTAAATTTTTGAATCATTGTGGTTGTAAGATGGCAATAAATGCAGAAAGTTTTGTCCAAAATGATAAAACTGTTCAGAAAGAAAATTCATGCTTACTATCTAATGGTAATTGGGCTTAATCACAGCATAAAGACAAAACAATTAGAAGGGTTATTGAACTATTAAAGAAAGATTATCTGCTCTGAAAGACAGGATTGAATTCGGAACCTGCAGATGTTTGTAAATGTTTTAGAGAATCTGTATTTGTATTTACAGAAAAGTGTATTGATTAGAAACTGTTTTGAATAATCAGAATGTCAAACAACTTGTTTTACCAGTCAGTTACAGAGATATCGTTTTCAAGCTCATGGACACCAACTTGGGACATTTTTGCAGAGACAGAACCTCTTATCAGAAAGGGGTTCTGTTGACCTCGTATAGAACAAGCGATATGTGAAAGAATTAAGAACTGTGACAGATGTGTGAAGTTTAAAACTCCTGAAAAACTTTCATCATAACTGGTTTACATCAAATCTTATCAAGCTTTAGATTAAGTATGCATTAATTATTTGTCACTTGAAAGAGCAAAGGTGGTAATAAATATATTTTGGTAATATCAGACCACTTCACTAGGTAAACTCAAGCGTTTCCTACAAGAAACTAAACTGCTAAAACCACTGCTAAAACACTTTCTGAAGATTTTATACTTCTCTAAGGCTTTCCTTTTAGACTTCGCAGTGGCAAATGGCAGGAATATTACCAATCGTGTCATCAGAGAGCTCTGCAAGTTAGCTGGATGCAGCAGTCCCGCACTACTACCTACAATCCAATGGGAAATGTTATGGTCGAGCGATTTAATCAGACACTTGTCTGTATGATCGGTACTTTAGACGATAAACAGAAAGAGGGTTGGACATCCCTCGTAAGTAGCATCATTCATGCGTACAATGCGACCAAACATGATAGCACCGGCTATACACCTTTCTATTTGATGTTTGGTAGACACCCGTTTACTGCTTTTTTCTGCATGTACATCTGTCTCTTTCTCAGTTTGCTGAAAGGAGTATCAAACAATTTATTCACCTTCTTTTTGCTTTTTCAATCATTTTGATTTTATAAAATTTATCAAAGAACAATTAAAAAATATTCTTATATTTAGATTTAAATTATGTGAATTTATAATATGTAAAAACACTCAAAAGTTTACTAAACATAGTGTTTCAACTGTCATACATGTACTAGTATACACTATGCACTGAGGTTCGGCCTATGTGTTATGTGCTACATCGGGGACCATGTTGTGGACTGTATGTAGATGTGTTTGTCCTCCGGGATATTCAGGGTATTACATGTACAAGTACTTTTATCTCTATTTTTACTTATATGTATACTTAAAATATACAGTTTGTACCAGTTTTACGCACCAGTTTTCTAATGTGTATAGAGGTGTATAAATATTTTTCGTTAACTTAAAAAAGTTTGTGTTCAATGAATATCAATATACCAAACTGAAAGGACATGTATGTGAGTGTGTGTGTGTGTGGGGGGGGGGGGATAGATTATTTGATTGTGATTAAAACCAATAGAAAAGGAAATAATATTGAAAAATAATAATAAATAAAAATGTATTATATATATATCAGATTTAAAAAATAAATATGTTAAAACAAGAGGGGAAACAACTGATTACAGTTTTATCACCGTAAGATATAATTTTAAGGAGTAAACTTTTATAAGCTGCATAGTCAAAATTGCAAGTGTTCTCTTTAACAAGTTTAAAATGTACTAGATCACCAGGCCATCAGTTATTTTGAAACCAGATTCCCATACTGAAGGAAAATGTACAAATGGTAAACATAAATTTGTATTATATGCAAAATATTAATATATTACACAGGTTTAACAGTTTTCATTTGTGTATATTTGTGTATATTTCCTATAAACTATATATATCATAAATATACTTCTGTTTCAAGTTCGCATGGTTTTGGTCTTAGTCACTTATTTCATTTTCTCAAATTTTCCATTTTACTCAAGCTGCGCATGCTCGAGTTATTGTTTAGTATAATTCAGTCAAAACAAACTAATAGGATCACAAGAAAGGAATTACAAGAATTTTCCACACCCTTTTGGTTTTTACCTTTAACACACCCACCAACCTTACTTATTAATTTCGATTTTGGAAGTACTTGTTTGCTTTATTATATTTTTGTTCCCCTTTCCCCTCTTCCGGATTTTTTCGTTTTTATATTTTGGGAGAATCTCTCACCCCCTTAAAATAGTATAAAACTGTACTGTTTTATAAATTACTAGTAACATCTATAAGAGTATACATGTTTTTGCATTGCTATGATTGACACTAATGGAAATATTTGACTTGCATGCTAAAGCTAGTAAATATCTGATAGATTTAAGATATAATTCGTATTTCGCATTCCATTATTTGTAAGATGCAATATGCAATGAAGCCTCAATTAACCAAACGTTTGTGCTATTTTATCTCTTTCATACTAAACAGCAACAAATTAGATTTGTCCTTTGAAATTCATCTACTTTTTATACAAGAAACTGCTATCTAGCCAGGATATATATTAACCACACTATAATATTAGCCATATCTAGCTAAATATATCGTGTCCAAGTGTGAAATGTGCCATTTACGTTATGTTTTCAACACTCTATTTCTAGTCTAATTTCCACAAATGTACTTCCGATCAGTTGACATTCTTTTCCTTTTGTTTTCTTCCTATACTTCCGGTTTTGTCTTAATCTAACAAGAAAATCCCGAGACACTTCATTTAAAATAACTTTTGCGAATATAAATAACACAAATCTACTATGTAAAACTTCCTTGATCTATTAAGTACATTCTTTTTTTGAAATAGAGGGGTAATTTAAATAGGTATTGAACTTGACAGGCGCACAGTTTAATCTACGGAAGACCTACAAAATGCCCTCAACAAAAGACTTCAATTCTATTAAGAAGTGTTATTCATATTTCAGAATTTGTACAAAGCACTGTAACACAATAAATATAGAGAAGTTGACAAAATAAAAAGAAAGCAAAAAAGAGATCGATAAAAAAAAAATCCAACAGATTTTCAATTTGATAATAAGAAACCAACAGGAAATACAAATCAAATATAATCATATTTCTTAGTATTTAACATAAACAAATAGAAGGTTTATTTTAAACGGGAAATGATTCCAAGCAACAGCATTTGTCATTCTTAGAGCAGACGATTTTTGACATGTTAAGTAAAATAACATATATTGCTGTTAAATTCAAAATTATTGAAATTAAAATAAGTTTGTGTTCTTGTTATTGTTTAACTCTAAAAGAATGGTCTAGGCTTTAATTAAACTGTGGTACATGGAAATACATATTCAATATTCTGATGTCATGCATATATTGAAAAAGAGAAACGCCAAGGAAAGAAGTCAAATTGTGGAGCAGGTTCACTAGAAATCACGTCCTTCTGGAATATCTACAAAATACTAGTTCGTAAATAGTTCACTAAAACACATGTAAAGGAAACAGTATATCAGACATTGCCGCTAATATGATCTATAGAATAACATAAACGTTAAATGCTGTGTAAACTTTTAGATGACATCACAATGAAAGCTGCAAGCGCTTATCGTTTGACGATTGCATTATTTTAAACATAAAGACATGGTTATGGAAATAATTCTGAATAATTTGTTTTTCTCAAACGTGAATTCAAGTAAGAAACAGCAGTGTTAAAAAGTTGACCAGGATATGAACAAATCTTTTGAGAAGCCTTTTGGGCGTCCCAAGATTTGATCACGTGACCAACCAAGTTCATATCCAGGTGAACTTTTTAACCCTCTGATTATTTCGGATACAACATTTTGTTATGAGTATTTTTGTAATCAAATCTGTTGTGTGTGATTTTAGTTTAGTCATGCTAAAAAAAAAAATGTAACGTAAAATATTATTATGAAATTGATTAAAATTTATCTATCAATTAGTAACCTAATGGCACACAATAATCTACACACAATTTTTTAAAAAGTTTCTTCTTTTACGGCAAAGATAGAAGAGCAAAATAGAAACCAAAATCTTGATAATGATGTTGTATATATCTGTAGAATCTCTTTATCTTGATCAACATTATTTAACTTACTTTGTTATTTCCTTTATGTTTTTCCTAGAGAAGGAAATTGTTGTTTTAGAGTAATCTGCATCAGAGAGACCAAAACAAGGCGACTAAAATGAACGCAGCTATATTTCTCAAATTGACTGTTGTTTGGATGTTATGTTCTGGTAACACATTTTCTTGTTATACATGTATGTATATTTTATAACAACTGGATATCTGATGAATTTGACTGTTATACGTGAATTTTTCAGAATTGGTTGCTGTCAATGTTTTGAAATACATAGACGGCATCAGTGGTCAAATAACATCACCGGACTACCCTGGGAACTATCCCAACAATGCTAATTATACATGGATAATAAGGACGGGGAGCCGCTCAGCAAAAGTTACTTTCAGAATTATTGAAATGAATATCGAAAAATGGGAATGTGATGATTATTTAGAGGTAAATTTGAAAATGAAAAATGAAAAAAAAAAAAGAGAATCCTTCAAAAATTTGTTAAAATATCTATGCATGATATTTTGATGTTGTTGCTACATTATAAATGGTCGTTAGCTAGTCGTCAACAAATAATTATACATTGATATAATGAGGTACAAGGAATATTGGGATCGATTTGATCAACCTCTATTTGTTTCATATTCAGTAGAAAAAAGACGACCACTGTCTCGTGATCATGTTATAAACTTTGATATTTACACAAGCAAATGTTTTTCATTACATAACATTTTTTGCGCAATCCAATGTTATTCCTGCACAACAGCAGTCTTGTTCAAGATGTTAAGAGGTCAACGTAGCGTATAAATAATCTAGATCACTACTTTTTCTACGTTCTCAAACTAACCGATTTACGCTAAACATACTTAATATTGTATTGAAAATATGATTAAGGCATGAAGAAAAATACTTATCTGTATTTTGTTAAATGAAGTTAAGATCATTCATAATTTTTTTTTTTACAATAAATAGCATTAACTGCGGGGATAAATTATCCTGGCTTAAAATTCACGTAAGACTATGTTTATGGATCGACAACCTAGCAAAGCGTTCTTGACAATTACAACCGCAACTTGTCAAAGAAGATAAATCAGTTCATATTTAACTCTCATAAAAAGTATTGATCAAAATGGCAAACGCAATATCACAGACCTTCCGTGTTTAGTCCAATTACGGACAAGTTTTACTCCTTCTGCTTCTCTGTCCGTTTTGTTCCGTGAAAGAAACTAGAATAGCTTGTCTCTAAAATGTCCGATGAGAATCATTATGCTCTTGAATCCCATTCTGCGACAGAATCTTATCTAAAATGCCAAGTAAGTAGTTTCTAACTTAGCTTTTAATAGCTTTGTTTTTAAATTTCGAACTGCTCTGTTACTTCGACGGAAAAGCCAGTAATCCGCTAAGAATTAATCTTTTTTTTCAATTTTACAAAACGTAGTAATTTTTCTTTACTGTATCACTTTATTATATTAAAAAAGTGCTGTCTTGTCAAACGTAACATCAGATTTATTTATTGACATAATCGAAAACTTGCAAGATTATTGAAGTATTTTTGTCACGTCACGTTAAGCGGCTTTCTAGGTCATCACAAAAAACGAAGTATGGAGCAATGTTATAGTCCTAATTTGCAACAATTGTAAATAAAAAAAATAAGATATCATTTTTGGATGTATATCGGGGTATAAATATGGGTTGGGAAGTGATCAAATCTTCCATTCAGGCTTTACGGGATTTAATCACGTGACCAATCCGTATTCATATTCCGTCATACATCCAAAAATGAAACCTTTTTTCTTAATAATTAAGCTCACTTTAATAAAAATAAAAAAGTAATAAAAATAAAAAAAATAATAAAATAAAATAAATAAATAGATAAATAAATAATACAATACAATTGCGACATCGACGCTCATAAAATGTAAGTCCGTTATTTACAGCAATTATTTTTAAGCATTACAATTTTTAGTTTATTATAGCAAAACAATTAGAGCCTTTGGGTTTCGGTTTCCCCAAGTTTTTAAAACATTTTGTGACGTAATCTTAAGTTATCTAGCGAATCTATAAAATCTCTCATCGTCCTGCAACGACCCTCCAATAAGGTTTGTTTTTTGTTGATGTTCAATAAATTTCCTTTTATTGGATGGCTACGTGTGACACACTGGACTGCTGCAGATTATTGGGTTAACAAACTCACAGAGACACAATAGAAGAGAAAAACACAACTACTGGTTTCTCTCATGAGAATTTATCAGTTTTCACGTCCATACCACGAGAATTGAAATAATTGAAATTTAAAAATCAAAACAGAAGAGAAATTCTATCAAAATCAAAATAATCTATTGCACAATTTTCAGAAACAAAACATAATCTCACTTAGTTTGAAGTTCTAGATTAACGTCTTCCTTCTGTATTCATTTAATGTAAAAGATTTCTAAATCATATAAAACATTTGTAAATCTACGTATTAACATATTTATCCTACAGAACCACATCATCCCCTACCGTTGTTTGTAGAGAAATGACCAATATGAGGGAATTCAGAACTATACTCACCTTTGCGCATGTTTTTTTCATGAAGCAATGAAGACTATTAAAACTAACGAAAAAACCCCCAACACTTTTCGTTTATTTAAACATTCTTCACCGTCTGACAGGAGTTCCTTTATTCAGTATTTATTATATTTACGTACCCAAACGCAAAAGGATCTGTTTTGGCCATATGCTTATTGTTAACTTATCACCTCACTGTAGAAGGTCAAAGTACTAGTAAATGAATAAAGCAAAACGACCATACTGGTACTGTACCAGTTATCGGCTAAGACCAGTTATCGGCTAAACTGAGGGTTCGGGTTTATAGCACGCGACAATCCAAAATTTTTAATTCAGTCGTCTTTTTCGAATAAAGAAAAGTAAGTTTGCTTGAAAACTTTCTTGAATATGTTATAAACATGAGCTTAAACGACCATTGTTTACCGCTGATTTTATATCTTTGCATTTCAGCAGTGGGGGAAGTGACGTAATAAGTTAAAAATAGAATATGACCTCTTTGTGATACGTTATTATATCCCTTTTTTTGATTTGACATATAATATCAATACATATAACATGTATAAACAAAAGGAATTCACAAATTTCCGAGAGATTCGTAACGCAGTTGAACGCCTGATTGCACAATTATGTATTGAATATTCTACGATTTGGTGTATTGCCGTATGATTATAAACGAATAATTTTATGAGTTTTGTTTATAATGTATCATAACCCCGACTACTTAATTACCCCACAAGGGGCATAATTCAAATCACATTTAGCAGAGTATAAAATCAACATGTACAGGGAGTTTGCTATTTTATTATCACAAAGCCGATAACTGGTACAGTACATCGTAAAAACTCGGCAAATTCGGGCCGTGCTAAAAAACACAAAAAAAGATGTTATGGGTTCTAAATAATGATATAAACTAACATATTGATAAATAAGGACTTTACTTTTTATAAAGTATGTCAAGTTTTATCCAAAAATATCAAGAAATAAGGACATACGAAAAGAAAACGTTATATTTTAGCCGATAACTGGTACAGTGCCAGTAGAGCTGTACATGTTCATAAGCAATAAAAAGACAATGATTTCAGGTCATTGACTCTATAAAACTGTTTGAATATGTAGCAGACAAACCTACATGCACTTAAAGACACCATATGATCTTGTAAACAAGTTAATTATGATTGGTCAGCGATAAGCGAATAGCATAAACACAGGACAAATATCTTTTACCACACATTGCACCGCCACAATTTTCTGTGTGGTAAAGGTATACTTACACTTTCATTTATACATACCCAATTATCTTTTCTTGTGTAGTATTGTGATGAATAATGTTCAAGTATACCAAACACAACCATAATCATACCTGTATTTCTATCCATGTGTTACAACAAATGAATAAAGCTCAAGATAGTATTTTAAGTACCGTACTCTAATGCATTTACATGTATATGGGTTCTTCACGGGGCTATATAATACTCAGAGGATCTGTAATGTCAATGGACCTCATGTCTTACGAAATGTCATTGATTGCTTGTAGATAACGGAACTTGAACCTTGTTGTTTTCGCCTTTTAAAACGATGTGGTCATTTGGAGAATTACAATCTAACTGGTCGAGGAAAGAAAATCAGAGTATCATTCATATCAGACGAGAGTATGACAGAAAAAGGATTCAGCCTCACATGGAAAGGTTGTTTTCTTATCTTGTTATCACAAGTCAATATTTTATTGAAAGAAATATGTGACATAGCTCATGGATATTTTTGTTTCAGTAACTCTACCACCAACAAAAGCCTTACCGACGCAGAAAATGTTGGCAACAACAACAAAATACATGGTTAGAACATCTAAGAAAATGGAAGTCAAAACTACTGCATTTCAGCAAACGACCACAACACCTTCATCTCAGGGTAAGTGACTGCAGAACAAATAACAGTTAAATAACTTATAACGTTGTCGAATTAGAAGCGTTACAAACAATGTGATCAATACAGATACATATACAAATTCACACGTTCTCATACTGCACAGACTCATCGCAACTAGGTAAACGTCAAAAAGTTAAAAACTGAATCGAAACCGACGTTGTGATGAAATATGTAATTCATTGCAAATGATGAAAATAATGAAAAAGTAACAATATCAAATAGGTAACAAGACTCCAAGGTATATTCACAATAAAAAGTGACCTATCCATATGCTGTATCCGTAAACTTCAGAATTACAATATATGTCAAATTATATACAGCTCATTAATTAACATCAACGAACTAGCACAATTGAATAAGTAAATGCGCAACAATCCCAAACAATACAAATTACAAATGTCATTTATACAAAAACATAATTATTTACATGTTAGAAAGGTATGTAAAGCTGGAGTGGGATGGATGCTAGCTAACAAGAAATTGACAACCAAGATTCGTGTAACATGAAATTCAATTGAACTCGAGGTTTCATGATTGAAAATTATAGGCCGTTTTCACATATACATATACCTGAGAAAACATTCCTGTGTATTTATACCATTGTCATTGCAAACACCTTGCTTTTCACACATCTGTTGTTTTGTAATATAAAGAGATGAAAATCTTTCGTGATTTGAAGGATCTTTTAAGAATTTAGTTGAATAGCATTAGATAGCTTTAAAAGTATCATTTATGAGTTTATTTTTTTTATTACTTTTTTATATTAGTTACTAGTACAGTGCTGGCTAAGATTGAATCAACACTTACGTCAACGGGATTAACTACAGCAGGCACAAGTACGTACAAACTTATAACCCCTTAATAAAATATTAAAGTTATTTTCAAGATTTAAAAAATCAATCATGATCCCCTTTTCTATGGTGGCATATCTCTGCCCCTTGTAAGCAAGTAATTTTTCCATCAAATATGTCGACATGCAAGATAATATAACATGCAGCATAACTACATTGACCTGCAAGAAAAACAATTAAGAACTGTAAAAAATCACAAACAATCTCAAATATCGCCCACACATGACATGCAAGATACTAAATGCTACTTATTTATGTCGACATGCAACTTAGGTATGTTCTTATGCTTCTTATTTATGTCAACGTGCAACTTTGTTATGTTGACATGCGAGATAAATATGTTGACATGCAACTTAATTATGTTCACATGAATATGTTGACATGCTACTAATAAGTAGGATGTTAACATAATTAGGTTGTATGTTGACATATATATGGTGCATGTTAACATAAATAAGTTGCGTTTCAAGATGAATATGTTGCATGTCAACATATTTATCTTGCATGTCGACATAACGAAGTTGCATGTCGACATAAATAAGTAGCATGTAAACATAACTAAGTTGCATGTTGATGTAAATAACTTGCATGTCAACATATTTATCTCGCACGTTAACATAAATTAGTTGCATGTCGACATACATTAGTAACATCTAGCATCTTGGATGTCACATGTGGGCGATATTTGAAATTTTTTGAGATTTTATATGATTCTTATTTGATTGCAATTTTCTTGCGTGTCAACATACATGTAGTTATGTTGCATGTTGACATAATTATGTTGCATGTCATCATAATTATCTTGCATGTCGGCATATTTGATAGAAAAATAACTGAACACAATGGGCAGAGATAGGCCACCATACTTTTCACATGAAATATATATGAGGTAAAATTCAATGTGCATTGAAGCTATACCAATTATGATGAATAACTGAATATCCTCAACGCTTATTGTTTCGTTGTTTTTAATTTTTTCTTAATATTATATGTAGTTAGTAGTACAGTGCAGGCGATGTTTAGGTCAGCACCTAGAACAACTGAATACACTACAGATGACTCAACTTCTTTAATTCTGATACCGGAATCACCATCAACTGTGACGAAATCAGGTAGAGCAACTAGCCTAACCATAATTTCTGAGCTACTATCATCTCTCTCTATACAGTATTCAGAAACAAAGTAAACAACGCTTTTAAAACGTTCGCTACCGCTGACACTGTCATCGACGACGAGATCATGTAGTATTGAGTTGACAACATTAGATTTCAATGAAACAACTAAGAATGAAGAAAATCGTACTCGACCTTTCATGATTGAAAATATCAATCATGAGACTGTTTTCACATGAAATTTATTTTATATGAATTGATGCTATGGTTATGGTTAACATCTTGTTTTTCACGCATCTGTTGTTTTGTAATATGAAGAGATAAAACCCTCTCTTAATTTGAAGGATATTTTCTAATTGTGTTGAAAACCATTACATAACTCTTGAAACATCCTAAATGCATAATGTTTTTGGTTTTCTCTTTATGTTAGTCAGTAGTACAACGCAGGATAAGATTACATCAACATCTGGAACAACTGAATCAACTACAGATGACACAAGTACGTACAAATATACATCTCCTACAGCATCTTCAACACTGAAACCAGAGTTCCCATCAACTGTGGATAATCAGGGTAGAATAACCAGTCAATCCATTCCCACTAAACTACTAACAACTCTCTCTATAAAGTATTCAGAAACGAAGCGAACAACGCCCAAAACACGATCGCGACCGCTGACATTGTCATCGACGACGAGATCATCCAATGTTGAGTTGACAACATTAGTTTTTAATGCAACAACAAACAAAGAAGACAAGAATACATTTGATATACAAAAAGGTTAAGTATTATACTCCTGGTTCATACTGTCTTTCCTTCAGCCAAAAAATGATACAAACTGTTCAGAACTAATTCTGGCGTTTCTGTCTTAGTAATAAAAGACAAAATACAGAAAGAGTAAAAATGGTACGTATTTTTAAAAAAACGTATTTTATATTGTTTAATGTTGTAGTGTACCTTATCATCGGCTTAGTTGTTGTTGATTTCCTTCTTTTGCTGGTTGTTTGTGTGTGCATTTATAGACGTTGTACTCAAACCAGGTGAGTAATATCATACGATAAATGATGAATATTATAAAATATTGAAATATTTAAAATCTGTAACAAAATACCATCTTAAAGAAAGCTTTTCGGACGAGTATATGGATAAAAAATATAGGAACCACGAAAGTTAAGTAACTCAATGGATGTCCACATTTTAATACTGTAGAATAAAAAAAAACCGAAACAATAATGCCTGCATAGCATAAAGATATGCATTTACGTGAAGATGTGTTTTAGTAATTATGTTGTGATACATGTCCGTAGTCAACAGTCAAGTTATGTTGCAAAGGTGATCAATGTAGATCATGCACTTTCTTTAGTGCACACTATCAAGATATATAATATATTGAACATTTTGTTTTCTTTTTTTTTGGTTTAGAGCTCTTCAGAAAAACCTGTGTCAGCAAAAGAGAGATGAAGGAGCACGGGATGTTATCAACAACGCATATTGCATATCAGTTCACGTTTATGACGATATCCCAGTGGATGCTGTGTGTGAATTAGAAACTAGTCCCGAGGAGAACAACGAGGAGGTTGAGGAGCAATCAACATTGTACGATAAATGCTGGAGGAATGAATACGATAAAACACAGTCAGCAATGGACGAATACAACAGAGATACTGAGCACACCTATGGTACCTGTGAGCGATTCTATTTCACTCTGGAGGCTACACACCCACGTTCAATCACTCAGACGGCGACTCCCACAACTACGCAACGAGATTCCACCAACGTTTACCACACATTGAATACTCATTTTATAAATTCAAGCCAACCGAAGTAAAATATCAATATTACAATCTAAATGTATGCAACCGTTTTATCGTCTTGTTTGGATGACATTTTTGAAATGGATTCAACATGTTTTTGCATAACATAAAAAAACTTATAATTTTATCGGTTGAGATAGATATTTACTTATATTTTCGTACTGCAAAATACCTATTGTCATCAAGCTTCTAATGTTTTATTCATAATGAGTGTATGTGTACATGTTTATCTTGTTTTTTGCACGCATCATTTTCGATATATATATATCGTTTATTTTGGCACAGAAGAAGATAGCCTTATAGAGTTTGAGAGAATGTACAATATCAGGAAAAATAAGGCCCCATAATAAAAACGTGCTAAGACAAAATTTTTGGATTTAGTCTCATAAGTCTAGACATCATTTGAGCGATCAATACCTCCTATCCGTATTACTTCACCTAAGGACCAACACAAGTGTATCATATATACGCCTAGTTTCCCAACTTATGTTCGTTCAATAGAGTGTTATAGAGTATAGTAAACACTAATCCCTTATTTCCAGCGTTAATCATTTCAACCATCCGACTCAACTACAGTAAAATTCATTATTTAGCTAGTGTAAACAAACAGGATTACATCCCTAGAAAAGAAAATGATGTAAATATGAATAATTCACTATTAATATATGTATATTCTTGTTACATGTTTGTTGTTACAAAGAAATGTTACAATTTTAAAAATGAATTTACTAATATAAATAATGCTGCAAAAAAATTATATTTTTTGTTTGAAAAAATTGATCACAATTATTATTTTCGCTTTAAGCACTGTACATAAAAATGATTAAAGATTCGTTGCAAGTTGATGACCCATCAAATTTTGGTGTTCCAATATCTTCAACAAACAAAAAATAATTGAAAATGAATCAGAACTTTCATAAATTAAATACATGTAATGCTTAAACTAAATAGCCGTAAAATAATTGATTTTTTTTTGTTCCAAAATATAGTGAAAATATTTGGACCAACCAGTTTTAAAATGGTCACAATTCAAACACAAAATAATAAATCATTTGTAAATAAAGTAAATGAAGAGCTAGGATGCAAATAAAGTAGTGAATCCATCAATCCATCCGTCCATCAATCAATCAAACAGAAAAAAAAATTACTTAAATTCTGTCTGGACTGAAAAGTAATAATTAAGGACTTTTAATACAAAAGTGAAAATGACAATCTAATAACACAGGGAGAGTTTACCTGGACGTTAGGAATAATGTATGTAGATAGTGTTGTTAAGGTCTTTTTCATAAGAATTGTTTTGATTTTTCCCTCTTTGAGTAATAAAAACAAAGGCTCTAAAAAGTGCATTTTAATTGGAATGCTGTATGCTCATTAAAACGCAAATAGTCAACTTCCGTTTTTCCTTACGTTCCTTTAGTTCCAGATCAAATAATATAACAATAAAACATTAATTGTTAGTTTCTTGATTTTTATCTACTATATGTCAAAGAAACAGAGCATATATTAAACTGTAAAGAAAAAAAAAACCCAAAACAAAATCTTTTCTTTACTGTTGTTTTGAATTTATGTTACATATTTTCTTGAAACATGTATGGCAAAAAATTAAATAGCAATTTTGTATTTTGAAAATTTAACTTTTTCCAATATTTTGAAATATGAAGACAACATAGTTGGTCACATAGTATCACCAGGATATTCTATGGAGTATCCCAACAATTCCAACTATAGATGGGTCATGAGGTCCGGAAATACGTTAGCAAATGTATCCTTTAGCGTTTTAAAATAGATATCAAGGAATGGAATACATGTGGTGATGATTTGTCGATATATTTTAACGCAGAAAACGGAGGAAAAAGGTTTGCAGGCTATCACTCTACAAAAATCTATGCACAGCGTTCCGTTTGTGGTAGTCAGTCAATAGTTGAATATTGTTCAGCTTCCTACGACTTAGAATCTTTCGGGACAGTATTATCAATCATTACTAACATAGAATGCAATAAAACACTAACTGAAATTGTGAAAGTAATAACAACTGAGTGAAGGGTGAAGGATTTTGGTGTTTATGACAGGACTCTATTTGTAAAACTATATACCATTTTGTTGACCGTTTCAAAAATAGGTTTTATAAACACAAAGTATCCTTATGATAAACTAGACTAAGTAAGCTTGTGCTAAAATTGTAAATATTTATTTTTAAAATCATTTAGTATATAATCTGCCATGACCATCTTTCATCCGTCACTATTGTACATTGTTCATGTACCTGTAATAAAGTGCAATTCGTTTACTTTGAACATATTTTCTTTCATAAGTTTATACTGGACAGAATTGGTGGTTGGACTATGAGGTAACATTTCAAAAGAAACAAAAACATCCATTTGCATTTATTTGGGTTCATTATACACCCTCACTTACAAAACACACACTTTGTACAACATCGTGGCGAATGATATTCAAATATACAATATGCCAACACAATCAGCTAGTAATCTAACAAAAATAAATCAACATATATCCTTAAAAAGAAGGTACCTCCCAAAAATTAATGTGAGTGTGTACATGTCACTGTTGATGTATGCATATTTGTTTTGTTTAAATTTTTTTTATATTAAGAATTATTATTTCCAAATTAAAATGAACTACTCCATTGAAAAAAGTGTTACCTGTATTCATAATTCAGAATTTTTACAAAGCACTGTTGAAATAAAAATACGATGCTGAAAATATATAAATGATTGTTGTGGCGGAATTATTTCCCTAAAGTTTAATATCACCGATTCTTTAAATGTAAAGGTAAAGTAAAAAAACATGTAATTCGGCCAAATTCAACATTTTTGAAATTGAAACAACTTTCTGTTCTTGTCATTAAGTAACTTTTAAACAAATGGTCTACATGTAAGTATATATTATACTATATAGTAATATAGTAATACATTAAAGTAAATATTCAACATTTTGATGTCATACATATTTATTTTAAAAAAGAATTGAAATGAAATTGTGGAGCAAGTTCACAAGAAATCATGGGTCATTCCGGAATGTCTACAAAATACTAGTTTGCTAGATTTTCACTGAAACAAATGAAAAGGAAACACTATACATAGACCTTGCCGGTGATATAGCAAATTGTTATTACCTAGCAAACTCATAAAGGAAAAGCAATCGGATTGTAAGTACTATATTTTGCAAATAAACTTCTTGATATGAACCTATTTACATGTAATAGCGAAAATTGTTAATGCTGCGTAAACTTTTTTAATGACGTTACAATGATAGCCACACGCGCTTATTGTTTGACATTGCATCATTTTAAACATAAAACACGGTTTTGTATATCTAAATGATTCTAAACAATTTGTCTTTCGCAAACGTAAATATAAGTAATAAATAAACAGAAATGTAAAAAAGTTCACAAGGATGTGAACTTGGTTGTTGCGTGATAAAAATTTCGAGGAACCTACTAGATCTGAGCACAAGACAAACCAACTTTATATTCCTGTGAACATTTTTTAACTTGCTGTTAATATTTTAAAGATACCAGGTATATTATATTGCCATAATTTTTTTTGTATTCCAATTTGTGTGATCTGACTTTCGGTTATTAAGGTAAACGAAAAAATGAAACGTAAAGGTTGGTCTTAAAACCAATCAATCAATCAATCAATCAATCAATCAATCAATCAATCAATCAATCAATCAATCAATCAATCAATCAATCAATAATCGCACATAACAATCTACATGTAAAATTGCTATTAAGGCAAAGACAGAGCAGCCAAATAGAAATCATCATCTTTATAATTTTGTTAAACAGAACTGTGCAATCAATCTTTGTGTTTTCATCAACATTATTTTTGTATTTTTCTATTTGTTATTCCCCTATTGCATATTCTTGAGGACGAACTTGTTGTTTTATAGCAAACTGCATTAGAGAGACCAAAAAAAAAAAGACGACTAAAATGAACGCAGTTTTACTTATAAAATTAAGTGTTGTTTGGAATTTATGTTAAGGTAACACATTTTCTTACAAAATCTATCTAATAGATAACTTGTTACCTGCTGAATCATATGGTTATACGTGAATTTGTAGAATTGGTTGCTGTCAATTTTTTTCAATATAAAGATTGCATTAGTGGTCAAATAAAATCACTGGGCTACCATGAGTTAAGAAATGAAGATAAAAATAATCTATTGATCGACGTATCAAAGAAAAAATTGACCGGAAAACTTCATCAATGCGCGTAGCAGTTCACATCGCTCACCTGAGCAACAATAGGCATGAAAAAAAAATCAGCTTCCTGGAGTCATTATACAAAATATCTGGACCTATATACCTGTAGATCCTTTACCAAAAAAATCTGTTTCCCCCTGTATATTGTTATATTTATAATCAAGTCCCTTTTCTAACAGGATGATTTTAGAGTCATATCACATTCAGCATTGCAGTTCTCTAAAAGACCCTTAACAATATTTTATATACAGAATAAAAAATACATCAAAATTCGAACCCCCGGTAAGGCCCAATATTCGTCCAGGGACCAAAGTTTAAACAATTTTAAAGAATCAGCAATATATAAAAATGCTAACATATAAGTAAAAGCATATATAATAACATTTCAGTTTTTGTAAATAATTCAAATGTTTTCCTTTGTACAACTAAATCCCCAATCTGACCCCACACTACTCCTAAAGATTGTGATTTGAACAAAGGACTATGTGCGGTATTATGCATTTTTCGCCCCGGAAACTTCAGTTTTTTGAAGAGCTTTAAAAATAAGGTGGCGGATATTTGAATTTATAAAAATTGAAAAAAAGTGTGGAAAATTTTAATTGCATACATTCTTATTAAAAGTAGATTTGTGTTGATTTTTCAATTTAGTCAGTAGTACAGAACAAGCGACGTTAACTTCAACACCAAGTTTAACTACATCAAAAAAAGGAGTGACAACTTTGTACAAACATATCGCCACTTCATCATCTGTAAACTGATCCAAAAGTCTTTGTCAACTGTGGAAAATTCAGGTAGAATAGGCATTTCACACATACCACCACCATCTCTCTCAGTGCGAACAACGCATCAAAGACGACTGCGACCGCTGGCATTGGCACTGACAACAACAACAAGTGTTGACTTTACAACATTCGGTAGCAATACAACTCAGATAGAAGACAACAAAGCATTTTATATATATACAGGTTAAGAATACATTCATGATATAATGTTGCGAATATTTACGTTCGGTCAAGAATGGTTATTTGTATGTGTGTGCATTTATAGACATGTAATCAAGGCAGGTGAAAACAATTCTATGAAATATCTATACTACTATTTTAAAATAATAGATTCGAATTTTTTTAGCCTTAATACCGAGAAATCGGAAGAATACTGTCTTTTATTTTATATATTTTAAACATCATTGGTACTTGAAGATTACAAATTTGTTTTAAATTTTTCTCAATCAAGCTTCGCCAATTAATGATAAACGAAAATTCCTTTAAAAAATCCAGAAATTATCTGGATTTTTTTTATTTTACAATCTTGCACATGTGCATTACATTCACGATAAATCACAGGAGGCTCTTTAGGTTGTGTTTCTACAATATCACATTTGCGTGGATAAACTCAGAAACGATATTACAAATACGTGTAAATTTTCATTGAAAATTTCTCTTATTTTCTGTTCATCAAAGGAATACGGAAGACAACTCTTACTCATTGCATTTAATGTCAATTCAAAGCGAATAAAAATTTTCTTTACAAAGTGTTGAAATCTTCATTAATGTGAATTTAATTTTTAGATGAAAATTTGACTGTTATTTTCAATGCAGCCTCATTAATTATCTCCAAAATCGTTTTGGAGCGATTCTACATTTTTTTCTGCTACATAACATTACGGGTATATGGAGGCATTTTAACTGTGGTAAAGGCCTGTCCCGAGACACAATTAGATTATTCTAACTAAGCAGACTGTAGTGAAATAGATAGGATTATCGTAGTCTTAAAGCTTGGTTATGTGAATGTCAACAATACGGTGTGTCGAAGTATCTATTTTGTAAATGTCCGATATCATATGCAATGTCAACCCATGCACGCACGGGTCAAAGTCTAGTTTTTTACTATTGCAAGAAATAAAATACAATGTATCTATATTTATATGTTTATGAATCTTTAACATCTCAAGGTTTTACGCGTAAAACATGTACGGTATATATGAAAGTTTTAACTTTCATGAGATGATTGCTCAATTTTAAGCTTTCATGGATTTATGGCTAAAGCGTATATTTTTTGTTGTTGTCTTTTTAAAATGGCGGCTGTTATGTTGCTGCCATTAACTTTACATGTGTTAAGTTTAGCTTACCCTATATACTAAGTCGATTTTAACTAAACTATGTCTATCGGCAGTTGCAGTCGAAAGTGTCATTACACTCTAACTTGATATGTTTGGCTACATAAATGTTAAAACCAATCGTTCAAACCAACTTGTCTCAAAGGATAAATGATAATGAGACTTCTTTTGAAGTCGATCATAATATGAGAAATATTAGATATTTAAGATATCTACATCACAAGCACTTTAATGAAATGTTTAGTAAGAAAGTATGAAGACCACAAATCAGGCAACAAACTGAGGATCCACATCTCTATACAACTATAAGAAAATGAATTCAAGTTAAATTTGACTGTAAATTTAATTATCAAAGACAGAATGTATAAAGAAGAGTAATCTCAAAGTATGTTTTGAAATCCTATTTTTTCGTCATTTAGTGACGAAACAGTAATGCATCTTTCTCGACTTAAAAAATATATATATTCAAAATGGGCCTTGTAATGTATCTGCATGATCAACAGAAGGGTCTTGTTGCAAATGTGATGATTGGGTTTGATAGTATTTCTGGTAAGTGTAGTTGCTATTGTTTTGATAGAATGTTTTCATGGGAAATATTACATATTGATACCCTTTTTTTTTTTTAAATTGTTTCAATTAATATTGGTAAAAAAATCCCCATAAGCAAGGAGGAAATGGGAATACACGCCACTGTACTGAAAGTATATACAGGAAATCTACAATTGACGTTTAGGAGTCAATCCCAGTAGATTTTAAATTTTGGAATAGGAACATGTCAAGTGGAGATCGATAAGGGTATTAACGAGCAACATTATATACTAGATGCAAAAGGAATGACAGAGCAAATCGAGCATTGATTGAAGAATACACTGATCATGTGCACACCTAAGAGACTCATGAACAGTTCTAGCACACTCTACACACTCTACAGACAACATGGCCACTAATCAACCGGACACAATCCCGCCTTCTGAACGTGATATAGGGCTACAAAGGTAAACTTTTCGCAAAATGTGGTTTAAAAAAGTTCTATATGTTTTCAAGATTTAATGCTAAAAGTCTATCACTCTCTCAAGATTGGATTTTGTACATGTCATACAGAACCTATAGAATATGTTACAAACCAATCAAATGTTAATATTATGAATAATGAATAAAGTATGAAAAAAAAGAAATGTACATTGACAATTCATAAAATTGCTTATTTCTGTAATTTTCGTCTAAAATACCTTCCGTGTGAAAAAAAATAGTTCCCCTGAAAACTTGTTTGTTTCTTGAACTAAAATTTATCTTTCTTATGAATGTTGTGTAATTATGAAATAATAATCTCTCTGTGATGATTGAATAAACAAAATCATATTCATTCATAATATAATGATCATCTGCGCAGTGAAATCATAATAATGAGGAGTGAGATACCTTAAATCATATTAACCAATTATATATTCTTCTCTTTTAGTTACTAAATGTGTAATTATTTCAAGGTGTACTACATGTACGATAGTTCGAAGGTAAAAAATTAACTAAAACAATTCAAACACGCATAGGTTTCTTACATCGTACTCTAGTGCTCCCGTTTAATTTAAACAACACTATTTTTCTCAAAGGTATTTTATTAAAAAATACATTTAATCAGGCTATTAATCATCGTAATTTATATTTGGTGTTGTCCATGCATGATTTATATGTATACATCATACATGTAGGTGCACAGTCTTGAAAAATATGATACATCATCAAAATTATCAAATTAAACAACATTGAGGGAAATTTGCTGTTCAAAAGAATTATTAGTTTTTGAATATTTGCAAAGATTCGAATTGGAGACTAATGTCATCATCTTTTGCCACTTGTTTCTAATTCTATGTGTGTACATATTGGACAATTCTCGTCTATTATTGTCCGACGAAGGCGACTCTAAACTTGTTTCCTGTTTTGTTGACAATGCATTTACAGATTTCAGCAACAAATCACAGCTCACGACTACAACTGGGTGGCAATGCTGAAGTTCGACCTCCAAAAACCCCAGATAGGTCATGTAACCTTAAGATTATAAAAAACATTTCACAATTCTTAGTAAAAAAATGAATTCTTTTACAGCTGCAATTTTAATCGTATTTGTATTCCAGTGATAAAAGTACACTCTACTCGTTTAAATTATGTCACATTGGACTTTTCTAATTTGTGATCTAAAAAGTGTGTCGTCAGATAAGCATACACTGAAACAGTTAAAAAAAGCAGCCAAAAAATATAACATTTCAGTTTCTTCAAAGTCATTCATCATTAATTAAAATACAGATTTACTTCCGTGTATGATTTAAGACACTAAAACTTATTCTACAATACATTTAAACATACCTATGTCAAACTGTTCAAATCCCGAAACAAGTAGTGGTTTATCCATACGTGCAATGTAGAATAAACTTATGAACATAGAAGTCAGCACACGGTATGTACATCGGTACAATCCAGTCAGGATGTAGTAGAAAAACAGGAAAAATTACAGGTTCTGGTATACCCGTCTGTAAAACAACCACTATATATTGATAACATCTATATTAAAATTTCACGAGTACTTGCATCGATTACAAATATAAGACAATGCACACAATATCATTATTACATATTTAGTCAATGAATCTAAATGTCTTGCCAAAGGTTCTAATGTAAATCAGAAAATTGATTTACTATAAACTCTTAATTAAAAGCGAGGAATAAATATCCGAGTAAAATCGTGAGAATCAAGTCTCGCAGATTTTAAAATAACGCTTTTAATTTTCGGACGCATGTTAACTCAAAAAAATAATGATAAATTTTTTATGAAAAACAGTTAGATCGTTGAATTAAGTAATCGCGTAAATAAGGAATATACAGTACTTAGAAAAAATCTGAACATGTCATGATTAGCTAAATGTTTTTGTAGCCAAGGAGAGACAATTTTCTAATTAAAAAGACATGTTAATGCAATAGCCTTCAATCAAAGCGTCTATGTTTTAAAATATTGATTTAAAAAAATGTAATTGAAAATGTTGAGCCTCAAACTTCTGTCGGAAAAGCTGCTAATGGGATTATACAGTGTATAATCGTATTCCACTGAATGCTGTAATTCCTATATCAGGCCATAAGTAATGAAAAAAACATTTTCAAGCTGAAACTAGTTTTTCTATACCGAAGAAGCAAAAATACATATATACCTGTTATCAAGAGCCAATACTTTTTCCATGTCTGTAGCGCTTTGACGACTGACGAAATGGTTCTGCAGGAATATACGACCGCTGATGAATCGAAGTAGGAATTGAAGACCAAACATGAACAACACACCAGGTCTGTTAAAATGTTAAAGTAACACCGAGAAAGTACAAGAGGCGTTTGAAGTGAAATTTATCCGTAAACATATGCATTATACTTACAAGAAAACTTCAACAGGATACAGGAACACACTTGGAACCTTTTCCATTATCGGCAAAATAACACAATATGCCAAGAAGATGCAGAAGACAACAATCACTACCTGGGAAAGTAGGTAACCTGGAAGTATGCAAAACAAAAGTTGTCTTATACTATAATTTATGATAGGATGGTAAGAGGAAACCTGGAAATTTCTTCCACTAAAAGAAATAATATTTTTCGAGGATATCGCCCTCGGGAAACATGATGTTATGCGGAAAATTATTTAGGATTGGGAACATCGTGTAATAAATTGTTTATCATACCGGGCGACTTACGACTTTATTTCATGCGTCAAGTTTCTGTAGATTTCCAACTTCCAATAAAAAAATCCAAAGCAAACGGAACCCCAAATTAAAAAAAAATTACAAAATTAATAACACCCCTCCCCAAACATGTAAAACCTAATATTTATTTCCGTTTTATCCCTTGACAACAGTTTGTGGCAGAAGCAGGCCAGTTCAAGAAATGTTTACATTTTGATCCTCAAAGGTACGAAATAGCCGCACTTCCCCGGTATCGATAAATAACTTCTAAAACAAACGGAAAACTCTACATTGTTTTGCATCTGATGCATATTTGATGACACAAAGTCAATACGATAACTCTGAGAATTAACAATAATAAAATGTTCATATTTTTAACGTTTTTAGTTTTTTTAAATTCTATCAATGATGGAATGATGGTGTCACTGAAGTAGGAAGTAATCATGATAATGACATTTGATTTTATTGGCTTCAATGTCATAAAAATTCCTGTGAAGAGTCGCCATAAATGATTTCTTTTCCGCCAGCAATAAATAAGTGATGAAACAGTGAATCTTACCACCAAGAAGATATGAAACCTGGTTTCCAGCATACATTAAACTTTTTACCTAAAACAAATATAATCAAATCGAAAATTACCTGAATTGGACGTTGATTTCAATATGAATTGATTGGGTTTTATTTGAAATATACGAATATATCATCGAGATAACGTTGTTTGTTGATTGTGTTTTGTTAAAGGGACTTGGACACGATTTGAGATCAAAATTTTTAATTTAATTTTTATGTATAAAATAGTTAACTGGTGCATTTTAAATGATTGACCAAAATATTCAATGTTAAAGTCAAGTTACAAGCGATATACAGAGGTAAGAATTGGTTATTATGTAAACAAAACTCGAGTCTTATAGTTGTTTACAAAAAAAGTAATGCAGAGAATTACCATTTCTTAGACAAAATGACATGAAAAAACAATTTTAACTTATTCAGTATCTTCATAAATACTATTATCAACAAAAGAAAGATACATTTGATTGAAACTTATACCAATACAACACATATGTAAAAAATGGCAATATTCGAGCTTTGTTTACAGTTTGAATTATGAACTCAGTATCTTGCTTATAACTTGATATTTGACTTTTAAATTTTGACATAGCATTATAAACTTTTATTTTTATTAGTATAAACATTAAAAATGGAATAATAAAAATTGAAAATTTTAAGTCAAATCGTGTCCAAGTCCCTTTAAATGTATGTGATGTAGTCGTATATATTAATGTAATATTTAAATAATAAGGAATTTCTAGTTAAAATAGGAATTAATATACTTAGGTTTAACATATAATCTATAATCCATTGGTATTGAAATACATACGTTGGGTTTTGTTTTTGATAGATAAATAGAAAAAAAAATACGTTTAACAATTCGCTTAAAGCTGACATGAAGGCACAAAAGAAATTAGTTGTCATGATATTTCCGATTGTTCATCGAAATCCAACTCCGGAATATATATATAAATATTTAGAGCCACGGTTTGTTGTTCTTATACCGAGCTCCAAATTGCTAGGGCCTTTATGTATATGAACTTTTTGTTCGAAAAGAAATAGGACAAAAATCATTCCATAAGATTTAATCCGTTTTACAAATATGAAAAAAATCACAGAAATGCTAGGGTGTCAGACTTCGCGTTCAGATTAAAAACGTGTTTAGTACTCATATAATACATAACTCAGCAACGATGATAAATCGGAAAATGTCTATTTTGTCCAATATTGTACAGTCCGAGGCGCGTAATATGCAGCAGTCCAGCATACTACAGCTACCGGTAACTTAGTAAAGCGTCTCAAGCCGATGAAAGATTTTAGGGACTTAGGGTTTAACACAAAATGACGTTTTTGTATCCCTCACATTGTAGACCCAGGAAAAAATAAACTGCTTTTTCTAAAACGCGTGGTGTATATTACCCGTGTGATAAACCTTTCGCTTTATGAAATGGGTGATGATTTATCAAATTCTTTCGGTCCGAACTCTTTTTGTTTCGCTTCAACGCTTTAGTCAGTTTTTTCCGAAGACCTCCATAGCATTTTCACATATTTTTATCTTCTACCGAAAACTGACTTAAACTGGAGTTTGTTTAAGTTTTAAATGTGCAGGAAAATACATCACTATATAGTTTATAAGACTGCATATTCACGCTAGCTATCAAGGAGTTCCACCTGACGACGCGATGAAAATAGGACGGTTGTGGTTTTTTTTTTACAAGAACTTTTCGAAATAATTTCTCCCAAGTTTTTTATTTTGCCACCACTGTCCAGTTAGCATCCTTATTCAATATTTTCAACTTTGAATCATTAGGCTAGAGTTTGTTTCATAAAACATCAACAACTCGTTCGAGTCAATTCAAACTAATGAGCAATCACAACTATCTATGTCAGCAAACTTGATTATCAAAGTCTTCTGATCAGTATTTTCATTTAGTTAAGTAATTAAGCTCTAAGAAAAATTATTTGAAGATTAAAAATATTTCAAGGTTTATTTCAGTAAAGCTTTAAATTAAGACAGTTAAATTTATATCCGAAATGACGTATGGTTTTGCGCAAGTTCACAATAACCGCATATACTATAAACTCAACTTTGTAAAGCGTTTATTCTTTGATAAAAATTAATTCGGTCATATAAGGGACTGTCTAAAAAGCTTCATAATATAACTCAAATTCTATGAGATAAATAGGACATCTATATTTGTGTAATCTACATTTGCTCTATCCAACTCGTTAAAATGTTTATGTTCGCTCGGCAAGCCTCGCGAATATATATACCATTTCAACTCGTTGGATAAAAAAATACAAAACCACATAATATACAAGTAGATATCCTCCATATAATAAATTTACCATAGCCAACATATAAACTAGCAATGATAATAATACTTAATAGGTTAGAATCTGTGGTTAATTTTTGGTTTGTTATTAAAAATAGTTCCCTGCATGATCTACTAAAGCATAGCGAATGTCATGCGACCTCATACTGAGGAGATAACAGTACGAAATGTAACTAAATTTTATTTTGTTCGAGATCTTATTGAAAATGTCTATTCAATACGGCCGTAATTGTTCTTCATAAAAATGCGTTGCATAAGATTTTTATTACTGAGGTAACGGGTTCAAGTGATTGAAGTTCCTTAATGTCGTGGTGAATGACTAGTTTTCTATATCTCATATCACTGTTTTGGAGAATAAAGAGAAATGATGACTTAATTTCGGCTTTTTCAATTGATATTAATTTTGTTTTCAGATTATATTGCATACAATTGATTTTAGTAAATATATTACTTACCAGCATTTCTGAGTGATCAAGTTTGCATTGACTGGGAATAAAAGATTTGTCTCCTCTCCATCTTCTCATGAGATGTTGTCTCTGAGACCGGTAGATAAGGACCATGTTGGTCATCAGATAAACAGCGGACAGAATGTTGCCGATGATCAACGACACTGAAATATTAGATAAAAATATGACCAGGTCCTCACTTATTCACTATTGCAAACCATCTGGCCAGCTGAGATATGATTAAACAAATTTAAATGAGAATTCTTGTTAACATAAGTTACGTTTTATTTTTTCCTTTTTTAAGTAATAAAAAGTACAACTTTGTATGACTTTAAAATATACTTATACTTACATGTACATGTACAACTACGATGAAATATATTACTTTAATAAATGTCTATTACAAACTTTACCTTTTATTACGTCTACAAAGATTGTGATATGTTGGTACAAATTAGTTGTGGGAGAAATGTTTGAAACCAGTGCTGCAGTTAAAACTCTCACTAACTCCTCTTCAACCACAAAAGTAAAAATTACATTCTAAAATAAAATAATTGATGCCAATTCACTATGTAATATATATTTAAAGTGTTTTAATTTTCCATTAACAATATTAACCAGCAAAACATATATTAGCTTAATATACCAGTAAAAATATAATATTACATAGTAGAACACAAGTATAACAATGGTATTGATGGCAAGAGTCCTTGTTGTACACCGATACAGGCTTTTGTGAAGACAACACAGCTTTGCTTCTGTCAAAACGGTCTCCGAATACGAAACAATTCTTTGTCTAAAATATAAAATGAAATATTGTATTGAAATTGTTGTACTGTGTTAAAGCTTTTGAAATTTGTAAAATAATTGACTGATTACTTATTGTAATGTATCTTATGTTTACTTAAACCGTATCTTAAGCTGGTTTATAAAAACCACATGTTAGCTGACTAATACATCTACATTTTAAAATTGTAAAAGGCTAAGCTAATTTTCTGTCAACATGAACTATTCAGTACATGACTGTGTGAGTGGGAGAACAAAATGCATAAAATAGGAAATGCAAACAATTAAATACAACAAAGACAAAAAAAAATTAGTCACAAACTGACATTAGGAAATTATACATAATAATCGTACCTGATATCATTCCTATCCGAGTGCGATTTGGGCTTCATCAAAAGCTCCTTAACATGTTGTATCTGATCTATTTTTACTAGGACTTCGTTGCGCTTTTAAAAGTTTAAAAATCAAGTTTTTACTCACTAAACTTGTTTTTATAATCTTGAAAAATTGAAATAAACATAAATATGGTCTTACAAACTTGGCTTTTTTGAAGATTGCTGTGAAAAATCGGTACGTGAACAAAATCATAATGTAGATTTCACTGATAAGTGTAGCAGCATAGATTGCCCAGTACTGAAAACGTTACCAAAAGATCCTAGTTAATACATCATCAAACAAAACCTGTTAGTTGATAAAGCACACACCTTTTACATTATTAATCAGGATTAATTTAGAAAAAATATGTATTCAGCATTAGGTTACTCTGAGAAGAACATGTTTCCCCCATATTGTAACATCTGAGAATATCATCAATATGCCATTAGCTTTAAATAGCTGGTCAAACACATTTTCTAAATATACTTTTACGGGAAGAATTTTCGGAAATTGAGACGTGATTCATGTTTACAGTTTGCTAGCAAAGATTTATCAGCAGATTATGTTTGCTTTTTGTACAACGCTTTATGTACATATAAGGTCAAACAGTATAAACGGCATTTATAAAAAGAAAACTGTCTTGATTCAAGGCATAAAATACAAAGGCTCAATTGAGCTTTCTGCATCTCATAACGTCGTCTGTCTATCCGCAAGTTTATCAGCGTTTCCAGTTTTGATTTTTGCTCAACTAATCTGAAATAAAGCTCAATTGTATTCTGCTTACTTTTCATCCGGCGTCCGTCAGTCTGTCAGTCTCTTAACTTTTTACATTTTCGACTTCTTCTCCAGAACTATTGGGCCGATTTAAACCAAACTTAGGTGAAGGAGATTCAAGTTTGTTTAAATGAAGGACCACGCTCTTTTTCAAAGGAAGAATTATTGAACATTTGCATGCATCTTTAAATAATCTTCTTAACAAATACCATATGGCCAGAAAAAATGTAACTAAGTATTCTCAAGTAGGATTGATTCGAGTTTGTTAAAATCATCATCCCCAGAGATAGGGTGGGGACACAATTAAGGGAAGGGACAATATCTCATTGGAAAAAATAAATGATCTCATGAAGTTAAATAATATAATGCATGGTTTTACTAATATTTGACCCTCTTAACATATTGCTGATTCTCAATTGCTTTGACCCTAGATTAAGGGGCTAAAAGTTTGATGTAGGTTTATATATATGTTTGTATAAGTGTTTAAGATCTTCTTGAGAACTGTAATACTCATAATGTGATACGACACATGTGAAATAATCCTATATAAAAGTGGTTCAATGTTCAACATAGGAATATATGAAGAATGTTTACACAGTACAGAATTTAGTCTACTACTACATATTTTTGTGATCGGCTTCGGCCGATCACTATTCTGTCCATATGAGGCATCCGGCAAATGCTTCCATGTGCGCACACATTCCGCTTGCATAAGTAGTTCTTTTAAAAACTTGAAGTTTGGTTCATTTACCTTAAGAGATGCAAACATACATAAAATACAGTTCGACCTGTTAATTCAAGAATGCACATTTTGTCTCACGCGTAAGAATTTCGATCGAAAGTTTCATTCAGTAATGCAGTTGACCTCGATGAACTGACCTCAATCATAAGAAGATGCTCCATGAACTAACCTCGATCTATTGATGTTGCATAATAGTAGCTAGGAAGACGGCTTGATTTATAAACAAGGTTACGTTATAATGCGACCTCAATAGCAAGTTATGATGGCATTCAATGTTTTTCAGTCGCATTAAATTATTTTAATACAACTCTTTCTTTGTATACGTGTTGATGCTCTTTTCATGGGCGTCGGAACCGGGGGGTGGGGGGCTAGGGGGGCTTACCCCCCCCCCCCCCACTTTTTTGCAAAGTTAGACCTAACCATTATGGACATATCATCATAGAGGGTTCAGCCCTCCCCCCCTGTTTTCTCGCAGCAAAGATATTTGTTCCTCAATTTACCTTAAAAGATTGAGAAGTTGGAGTTATAGGCATAATAGAGCCCCCCCCCCCTCCAACGGATTACGAATTACATGATTCGGGGGGAGGAATTTCTGGTAGGTAAGATTTTTTTTGGGGGGGGGGGGAGTATAGAAGTATGGGTATACTCCACCCCCCCCCCCCCCCCCCACGGATTAGGATTTCCATGATTTTGGGAATTATCTTTTTTCCCTCAATATTTCTGAGGATTAGTCTACCCCCCCCCCCCCCCCCACACTTTCAATTTGCTTCCGACGCCA
Source organism: Magallana angulata (assembly GCF_025612915.1). Lineage (NCBI taxonomy): Eukaryota > Metazoa > Mollusca > Bivalvia > Ostreida > Ostreidae > Magallana > Magallana angulata. The sequence continues at coordinate 57,158,234 of NC_069116.1, read as the reverse complement.
GTGCTTTAAGATCCCTACTCAGTATTCTGAAGAAGAAGAAGAAGAAGAAGAAGAAGAAGAAGAAGAAGAAGAAGAAGAAGAAGAAGAAGATACATAAAATTAACATATAATAATACCGTTAAAGTTATAAAACTAGACAAGGAGTTTACGAACGGCTTTCCCCAAATTTATTTCAAAATTAAATTTGTTGACAGTTTATAATGATGAAATTATGGTGTACAGATTCAAAATATTCTATATTTTTTAAAAATACAGTACTTTTTAAATTATTTTACATCAAACTGATCATGTTGAATGCTTCTTGCTATCAATATATCATTATTGCCGATCATTCCTTTAAAAGGAATACTTGTTTGAGCATGACTCCATTAATTTGATTACATTATGGCTAATGTTGCTCAGTGAGTGATGTGGCCTATGTTATCTGTAGAACCATTAAGCAAAATAAACCAAACTTGCAACAAACATCCTTATGGAAGGTGAGATTTAAATTGTGAAATAAAAGGATAAATACATAACAAAGATAAGATAATTCAAACACTTGTGGAAATAGGATGAACGACTAAATAGTATCTCAGCGAGAACACGGAACCAGTAATGCTAATATTTACCTACAACTAAGCGTCTCTATAAAAACTAATTTTAAATCATTCGTACTCAAACCATGATCCCGGGACAATTTTTGGGCCCCAGAAGGGATTCAAAGTTCAATATAGAAATATATATTGCTTTTAAAAAAAAGTATTTAGAACTGATATTTTTATTAATGATTACATGTATATTATGCAAGCAACCTGATGAATAATTGATTGAAAATCGCTGTAACATTAACATATTAACAAATTATTGTTGATCAAAAGAGCCTGTTAAACAGAATATCAATGCAAAAACTATATACCAACACATATATATATTCAAATAATCGACAGAAAATCACTGGGCCTGGTAGATGGGACCTAGAAGTTGTGTTAAATAAAGTAAAACTTAAAAGAAACAAGAGGCCCATGGGCCACATCGCTCACCTGAGGAACAATAGGTATGATAAAGTCAGCTTAATGGAGTCATAATACAAACAATCTGGACAATGTACAATAATACATGTAGATCCTGTATAAATAAAATCCATTTTTCCTCCTGGACATTCTTATGTTTATAATCATTAGTCCCTTTTCTAACAAGATGATTTTGTAACGTGCAAGGGGGTCACTGCCTGTGATCCCGCGGGCCCGTACCGGAGATTGACTGGGATAGCCCTGATTGCTGCCAATATTTGCAAGAGCAGACTTTAATCAGCGCTCCTGCACATATATAGGGACTCAGCGTTACGCAGGCAGGGATGACCGCACACCTACTCAACTCAACAGGTACCAACGTTAACGCAAGCAGGGAGTGCCGCACACTTGCGCTAGAAATGCCAAAACACCAGCAGGGATGACCACACACTAGTGCTCCACCGCAACCACAACCAATACAAGCAGGGATTACAGCACACTTATATTAATGCGATACAGGACAGGGATGACCACATACTCTGTACCGTAGGTTAGAAAACACGAAGATTAGATAGAGCAGGCTAGGGATGTCCACACACTCAATATATCCAAACCTGTTCAAGATTAAACCCAAACGGTCGCTCGATGTAACTCAATAGACAATGTCCCTATATATGTGCTGGCCTAAAATAATTCATAGTATCTAAAAATTGGAAATCAAAAATAAACAAACTAATCCGGCCTAACCCAAAAATACTTATGCAGATCAACTTAGATACATTGAATATTTATTATTGTATAAAAATAATCATCACAATAATTGGATAACAGTGGATGCATTAATTAAAATAATCAAGAATCAATAACTCAAGGGCAATAACTCAAAACAGTAATGCAAAAAGTTCTTATTAAAAAATAGCTGCCTGCTTCAATTTTATAGTCATATCACATGTTGAGTAATGCAGTTCTCAAAAAGATCTTTTACAATTGTTTATATATGGGATATTTAGCTACATCAAACTCTGAACCTTCTTGTGAGGCCAAAGAATTGTCCTGGAGCCAAAGTCTTAACAATTACAAAGAATCATCTTGCTGATTAGTTTCTGAGAAGAAGATTCTTTAAGACTTACTCTATATATTCCTATGTAAATCTTAAACACCCCCCAATGTGGCCTCACGCTACCCCCAGGGATCATAATTTTCACAATTTTGAATCTACACTACCTGAGGATACTTCCACACACGTTTCAGCTTTCCTGGCTGATTAGTTTTAGAAGAGAATATTTTTTTTAAATATTTACTCTATATATTCCCATGTAAAACTTCGACCCCCATTGTTCCCCACCCTACCCCCAGGGATCATGATTTTCACAACTTTGAATCTACACTGCCTGAAGATGCTTCCACACAAGTTTCAGCTTTCCTGGCTGATTAGTTTCTGAGGAGAAGATTTTTAAAGATGTACTCTATATATTCCTATGTAAAACTTTAACACCCCCCCCCCCAATGTGGCCTCACGCTACCCCCAGGGATCGTGATTTTCACAACTTTGAATCTACACTACCTGAGGATGCCTCCACACAAATTTCAGCTGTCCTGGCTGATTAGTTTCTGAGAAGAAGATTTTTAAAGATTTACTCTATATATTCCTATGTATAACTTCGACCCCCCATTGTGGCCCCACCCTACCACTGGGGGGTCATGATTTTCACAACTTTGAATTTACACTACCTGAGGATGCTTTCACAGAAGTTTCAGCTTTCCTGGCTGTTTAGTTTCTGAGAAGAAGATTTTTAAAGATTTACTCTATATTTTCCTGTGGAAAACTTTAACACCCCCCACCCCCCCATGTGGCCTCACGCTACCCCCAGGGATCATGATTTTCACAACTTTGAATCAACTCTACCTGAGGATGCCTCCACAAAAATGTCAGCTGTCCTGGCTGATTAGTTTCTGAGAAGAAGATTTTTAAAGATTTACTCTATATATTCCTATGTAAAACTTCGACCCCCCATTGTGGCCCCACCCTACCACCGGGGGTCATGATTTTCACAACTTTGAATCTTCACTACCTGAGAATGCTTTCACAGAAGTTTCAGCTTTCCTGGCTGTTTAGTTTCTGAGGAGAAGATTTTTAAAGATTTCCTCTATATTTCTATGTAAAAATTCGATCCCCCATTGTGGCTCCACCCTACCCCCAGGGGTCATGATTTTCACAACCTTGAATCTACACTACCTGAGGATGCTGTAACACAGGTTTCAGCTTTCCTGGCTTTCTGGTTCTTGAGAAGAAGATTTTAAAATATTTCTCGAAATTTTTCATTACTTTCTAATTATCTCCCCTTGAAAACAGGTGTGGCCCTTAATTTTCACAACTTTGAATTCCCTTTGCCTAAAGATGATTTGTGCCAAGTTTGGTTGAAATTGGCGTAGTAGTTCTTGAGAAGATGTTGAAAATGTGAAAAGTTTACGGACAGACGGACGACAGACAAAATGTGATCAGAATAGCTCACTTGAGTTTTCAGCTCAGGTGAGCTAAAAACTTTATTATAAATAATTGAACAATTTGATGATCGTGATATGTGAGCATCCTCCTTAACATTTAAACAATAGGTTCGTTTCTTTTAATTCATTCTAATCCCTGCATCAAACTCAAAAATAGGGATACAAAGACCCACTTCCGATTAATGTTTTGGTTGACAATGGCCTCGTGTAAAATTCCGTAGTCTATTAATCATGTAATTTATTCATTATCATTTTCTCTTGTTGGTACATGTAAGTGAACCAATTGAAAACTATAAATACGTTTGTCTTTACATTCAATATATTTCATAACTTATTTCATTGTTAAAATACATTTCCTCACCCATTCTTTCACTTTACAGAAATAATTTCTTGCAAACATCATCAATGTTCTACAAAAAACATAAGATGCATTTATTACTTTGACGTACTAAAAATCAATCAATTTTAAATTCCTGTGGATGATTTAACTTGGCTTAATTGCATATCTTCTTTAAATTCGGCAATCGGAAAGTAAAACAAGCAAAGACATCTTTAATTGAGCTAATGATGTAACCTGTATAACTTACAGAAGTAACGTATATAAAAATCCAACGAGAGAACCAAATACCCTTGATGGTGAGTTCAAACAGGCAAATACTGGATAAAAACTCAATGCAACAATAAAGGATAACAGGAACAACACCAATGCTGCAATAAATAATAATACATGTGTACTTCAAGTGACTAAAGCTTTACAATATTTATAAGTTAAATCATTATCATATACATGTACACACGATCAGCCTCGCAATGCATACTTACTATAAGTCAACTCGTTGAACGTTTCTCGTTCTCATAAATAGTTCATGTTCTATTTTAAGAAGCCTTGGTGATCAACATATTAGTCTTACGATCTACCTTATATCTTTGAATATGATTTTCAAAAGCTATATGACTATTATTTAGTAAAGAAAGCTGCCATATATTTCAGCTTTTAAATTTAGAATATTTTCCTATGTATATATTTACACTTGCAAGTGTTTTCCCCTCATATAATATACATTTATTGCATGATTGTGAGGGAAACATAAAAAGTTATTTCCCAGTGAAAACTCTTCATATCTCCCGAACGTTCATGCAATAAACTGTTTATTTTACCGAACGACCGATGATGATTTGAAATGGATCGGTTTCTTATTGTTTTTCATTTCTAGTAAAGCAATAACGTATTGGATTTTAACCGGTTTCTATGACAACAGGGAAATATGTAATGGATATATGCCAAAACATTTAAGTGTAAAAAAAAATCAGAGAGTTTCGAAACCCATTGGTGCCAAGAACTGTCTGATATTTTTTTTCACACAGAAGCGTCTGGCATATATCGCATTTAAAACAATTCCATCGATTTCCCTATTTGATTTATCTGAGACTTTACCTGAGTCCAATTTTGAGAGACATCAGTACTGTAACCACATTATGCCACTGTTTGCGCAATTACCTGTTTTTCCTGCATAACACCATCCTGGGTCAAAATGTCAAAATAATGTATAAATAATCTAGGTCATTGCTTTCTCTATGTACTCAGACTAACTGACTTACACTATAACATACGATATACCTTGTTTCGTAATAAATTATAATTTAGGCATAAAGGAAAACAAGAGGGCCATGGGCCACATCGCTCACCTGAGGAACAATAGGTATGATAAAATCAGCTTAATGGAGTCATAAAACAAACTATATGGACAATGTACAATAATACATGTAGATCCTGTATAAATAAAATCCATTTTCCCCTGGATATTCTTATGTTTATAATCATTAGTCCCTTTTTTAACAGGATGATTTTATAGTCATATCATATGTTGAGTATTGCAGTTCTCAAAAAGATCCTTAACAATAGTTTATATATAGGATATAAACGTACATCAAACTCTGAACCTTCTCGTGAGGCCAAAGAATTTTCCTTGGGCCAAAGTCTTAACAATTATAAAGAATCATCTGGCTGATTAGTTTCTGAGAAGATTTTTAATGATTTACCCTATATATTCCTTTGTTAAACTTTGACCCCCCCCCCCCATTGTGGCCCCACCCTTCCCCTGATTTTCACAACCTTGAATCTACACTACCTGAGGATGCTTTCACAAAAGTTTTAGCTTTTCTGGCTGATTAGTTTCTGAGAAGAAGATTTTTAAAGATTTACTCTGTTTATTCCTATGTAAAACATCGACCTCCCATTGTGGCCCAAACCTACCCCCAGGGGTCATGATTTTCACAAATTTGAATCTACACTACCTGAGGATGCTTCCACACAAGTTTCAGCTTTCCTGGCTAATTAGTTTCTGAGAAGAAGATTTTTAAAGATTTACTCTATATAATCATATGTTAAACTTCGACCCCCTATTGTGGCTCCAACCTACCCCAGAGGTTATTATTTTCACAACTTTGAATCTACACTACCTGAGGATGGTTCCACACAAGTTTCAGCTTTGCCGGCTGATTAGTTTCAGAGAAGAGGATTTTTAAAGATTTACTTTATATATTCCTATGTTAAACTTCGATCCCCCAATGTGGCCCCACCCTACCCCCGGGGGTCATGATTTTCACAACTTTGAATTTACACTACCTGAGGATGCATCCACACAAGTGTTAGCTTTCCTGGCTGATTAGTTTCTGAGATGAAGATTTTTAAAGATTTACTCTATATATTCCTATGTAAAACTTCGATCTCCCATTGTGGCCCCACCCTACCCCCGGGGGTCATGATTTTCACAAATTTGAATCTACATTACCTGATGATGCTTTCACTCAAGTTTCAGCTTTCCTGGCTGATTAGTTTCTGAGAAGAAGTTTTTTAAATATTTACTCTATATATTCATTTGTTAAACTTCGACCCCCCCCCCCCATTGTGGCCCCACCCTCAGGTGAGCTAAAAAGGTTATGTTTACAATACAATAAGTTGTTAAAGTTGGTTTCTGGAAGAACAGACTTTGAAAATTTTTCTTAATAAATATTGACAAATTTTTTACTTTTTTAATCTTTAGTTTTTAAGATCTGTGTACAAACATAGAATTGTGAGCAAATCTTTGTATCTTGCTTATAATTCGAAGCTTAACACTCAAATATGGTTAGTAAATAGAAATTGTAAACAATTAAACACAAGAAACATGCACTACATGTATAACAAATAAAGAACACAATTTTTTTTTCGAAATGAATCATATATATATACATGTATATACCTACGTATTTCCGTCAGCGATATCAAACTCTATTTAAACTGAATAAACTCGAGAAAATGTCGAACATCTCAACAAAACCTATTGCATTAATCTACCATTACGCAAAAGATAATGCCGAATTACCGATAGAATGAATTGTATTTCAGTACCCCTAAATCAGATTTTGCTTAATTTGCGCAGGTAAACAGTTAACTGTTTGATTTACCGAAGTATCTGTTTGATTTGATACGTAAAAATCACGAAATACAGACGATAGTTTCCAGGTTACAAAGCGTAAATAATGAAAACGAAACGAAAATCAGAACAGCTAACACCAACGTCATGTGTGAAAACTGTCAACGCATTGAAATATTTAGCCTCAATTTACTTCACAAAATCGGCACCAATATATTTTGCATGTTTCAAAATTTCCCTTCATACGCGAACTGTTGCACAACAAGCAGATTCATCATAGTCAGATCGACCCTTTTTGGTATAATGTCATGGCTGCTTTAAACAAAGAACCTCGTTTTAGAAGTATGGAATACGAGTCTTGGTAAAATGGGTATGCAAACCCGGGCCGTGGCAAAATAAAAGCCGGGGCAGATCGGCAATCGTCAATTCCAAATATGCATTATTTTGCAGCAAAATTTACAGCGAATACATACATACTAGTCCATCAAATATCCTGAAATTTTAATGAAATTGGCAGATTAGTAACTGCCAATCTTTTGTTTTGCCCAGGCCAAGTCTTGTCTACCCATTTTACCGGATGCCGAGCTTGAAGCTATTAAACTGATTGCAACACGCCTTTCCTTTATCATTATTTTCGTAATAACTCAGATTTGAAACAGAATTAGACCTTAATTTTTGCATTTATATTTTCCTTCCCATAAGGATAATTTCTGCTAAACTACGTTGAATTTGCCTCGGTAGTTCTTGAGAATAAGAGTTTTAAAAATGCACCCCCTTTTTCTACAGTTTCAAGGTTTTCTCTGCTTTGAATACAGATGTGACTTTTATCTCTGCAGTTTATATTCGCCCTCCCATGAGGATGCTTTGTGCCAAATTTGGTTGAAATTGGATAAGCGGTTTAAGAGAAGAAGTTCGAAATGTCAAAAGTTTACAGACGGACAGACGGACAGACGGACAGACCGACGAACAGACGGACGACGGACAAAATGTGATCAGAATAGCTCACTTGAGCTTTCAGCTCAGGTGAGCTAAAAACCGTATGTCTATCTGTTATTTGCTATATCAAGTTTTATTCATTAAGGTCTTTCGTTTCCAACGGAAGACCTTATAGTTTTCGTACTGTTTCTTCTTATTTTTTTTTCCAAATTTTGTGCACGAGATTTCTCGAACATTGTTTAACAGATTTCAACTATTTTTTTATAGAAGATGTAAACTTAATACATTTTTGAGATTTTTCCTGTCGTCACTTCCGTTTCTCGAACACTGTTTAACAGATTTCCTCTTTTTTGATCATAGAAGATGTAAACTTAATACATTTTTGAGATTTTTCCTGTCGTCACTTCCGGTACCGATTTATCGGCCATTTTGTACATTTTTACGACCTTTTTTGTGCAGAGATGATCTCAGAAACTATCAGAGATATGACTATGACATTTTCAGGATAGGTAGTCTATAGTTTGAAGTTGTGCACTATTATGTTGTTTTACGCCAGTGGCGCCATTTCTTGGAGCTCGCCTGGGCACGAAAATTGGTTACGAATTTGTATTCAAAATTTTCATACGCGTTGATCTGTATCTTTTTATCAGTTGATATTTTGTTAAGACATATATAACAAAAAGAGTAGATAATCAAAAGTTCTTTCCAACAAAATCAAAAAGAAGGGACTGGTCCCTTTTTTTAGGGGCCACGACACCCGTAAACTCTATTTCAAATAACTTAAAAATGCTAAAGATATTGTAATCTATTATAGAAACAAAGTTGTTGATATTACCAATATCTATTAGAAAAAATCATTGCCACGCCCATTTATGACGTAATAAGGGAATTTTAGGGGCCAAAGTACTTAAACTTTGACGCAATATATCTAGAAAAGTAGACATATTTTGTTAGATATCATAGAAGAGAAAATGTTTGCATTATTGATTTAAATCGATTCCACTTATCAAAACATCAATGTCTGTCCCTATTAGGGATCTACAAAGCTGGCCCCTAAAATATTCAATCATTTGTATCTCAAAAAAGAACAACAATTTTAGATGGGTGGAAGAACAAAAAATGTTAGTATTTGTAGGACCTTTTGAATAAACTAAAAAAAGGGGGCTGGCCCCTTAAATGCGGGGCCAAGACACTCGTAAACTCTTTTACAAATAACTTAAAAACGATCAAGATTTTTCAATGCATTATAGAAGCAAAGTTATTGGTAATAACAATATCTATCTGAAAAATCAATGTCGCGTCCATTTATAGGGATTTTTAGGGGATTTTTAGGGGCCAAAGTACTTTGACGCAATATATCTAGAAAAGGAAATATATTTTGATAGGCATTGTAAAAGAGAAAATGTTTGGACTTATGATTCTACTCGATTACTTTAATCAAAACACCAATGTCTGTCCCCATTAAGGATCTAGAGGACTGGCCCCTAAAATATTCAATCATTTGTATCTCAAAAATGATTAAGAATTTTAGATGGGTGTAAAAACAAAAAATGTTAGTATTCATGGGACTTTCTGAATGAACTCAAGAAAAAGGGGCTGGCACCTTAAATTAGGGGCCAAGACACTCGTAAACTCTTTTACAAATAACTTAAAGCGATAGAGAATTTGTAATGCATTATAGAAGCAAAGTTGTTGATCGTAACAATATCAGTTTGTAAAACGCATTGGCACATCCATTGATGACGTAATATGGGATTTTAGGGGACTTAAATCTTAAATGTGCTGTATCTTTAAAAAGCAAAACACTTTGTTAAGCATTGCAAAACATATTGACAATCGTATTCATTATCTACAAGGAAGGGGTTGAGGGAAAATTCTGAAATTTCATTAAAATTTAAACGTATTGTTTAAGAAATTGAACGGAAGACCTCCTCGTTACTCGTAACGAGATCGTATCTAGTTCAATTTTATTTGTACAATATATCGGCTTGAAAATACAACTGTATTTGACGAAGTGTTTTATGTCAGTTAAATAATGGTTAATTTCTTACTCTTATAGCAATTCCCGATCGAAATCGCAAAACACAATATCGCATACCTTTCTTGTGTAGTCCATTCTCGGTCAAATTTAACACTTTCTTTTCTGGTCTCTGTAGTTTTGTTTCGTAAAAGAATCTAGAATAGCTTTCCCATATAATGTCCGAGAAAAATCATAATGCTCTGAAATCTGATTCTGCGATAGTATTTTCACTGACAATGCCTATGTAGACTCTAACGCAGCTTTCAATCGTTTTGTTTTTATATTTCCAACCGTTCTGTGACTTTAACGAAAGTAGACTATTCCCTCAACCTTCAATCGTTTTTTTTTTCAATTGTATTAGTGAAATGTCTTTACCGTTTCACTTTATGCTATTTAAAAAAGGGTGGTCTTGACAAAAGTAGTGTCATCTTTTTTTATTATGATAATCAAATACTTGCAACACTGTTAACTTTTTTGTTACGTCATGTTAAAGCAGCTTTCTATGTCATCACAAAAAAGGATGTATTGGAGCAGTGTTCTCGACATAATTTGCAAAAAATGTAAATATAAGAAATAAAGTATTATTTTTGATTCATGCATGTAGCAAAAACAACATGTTTTATCAGAACATCATTGTCATTTTTTATACCTCCAAATACCTTAAGAAATTGGCTTTTCATTAAATAAATGATTGATAAATGGTAATTATTAAATTCATGAGAATGTTAAAAGTTCATAGCGTTGGCTCACGGTTAGTAAGCATAACTCTTTTTCTTCAATTTCTTTTATTTGACGTGTGAGAATAAAGACATGTTTTACTTTACTACACTTTGATAAGTATTGGTGCTGTCGTACATTACTTACAGTACATCCAATTATCTACTTTTAATTCCGTAGATAACAACGATACTATATGTTGAAGAGTACACCCAAACGCTGCTGCATTGGCTATTGAATTAGATGTACCGTCCAAAAAATTGATGGGCCTGTAATGATAATGCTTGTGTAAAGTAGGATACAATTTTGAAATAAGATATTGTAATCTACACACTTCATTTACAATTTATCTTTTCGTATAGTAAATTCTCTCTCTCTTCTCTCTCTCTCTCTCATGAAATTTGCACTTCTGAATTATTATATTAAAAGCATCATAATAATGCATTGTATGTCTGCAGATTGTGTTAAATAAAAAAAAATTGTTCGTTTTTATAATTTAGAAAAATACATTTTATTAGTATTCAAGTTTTAATAAGGAATGTAAACGACTTTCGCTCGGTCACACCGATCATCTTCTAAAATTTTCTTAGTCGATTAGTCGTAATAACGTGGATAGAATTAAAATATATTATTTATATTTTCTTAACGCAGCAGTTTTTTGGCTACGAATGTTAAAAACTCCCCAAAATAGAACAGTTTTCTCTTCTCGACATGTTTAATCCGTAAGTTAAACTCTTTTTCATTGGTGTGTCTGGTGTATTTTTAAAGCGGCTAATAATTGATCTCTTTTGATTTACATGGGCAGATATGTACTTGAGAACAATTTGTGTTTCTTCTAGTTATCAGTTATCAGTTATTTATTGGATTAGATGTTTGCATCATCAAAAATTTAATCATCAATGATTTTGTCAAGGTGTTTGTTTTTTTAATCATTAATCGTAGATTATAGAATAGAGATGGACAATTATTAAATTAACATGAAACAAGTCATATTTGATTTGCCTATTAAGATGATATTGAGCTCAATTATATGTAAGTGTCACAGGAAAAAGGAAAGGCCAGGACATTTTCTAACCGATACTTGAATAATATACTGTACTTTTCAATTTATTTTAATATATCAAATACATTTATTACATACATTTAATATCATAAGTTTTTGATTTTAAGATAAGGTGTATATGACAGTAGCATTATTTGATTTGAAAAAAGACACCCATTTTCAAATAAATATCGAGTCCTCGACTATCGCTCGACTTAAGCCTACAAGTAATCGACTAAGCCAACCGAGTTAAATTGATACCCCTAGTTTCAATGATGAAAAAGGTTCTTTAGCTTTATTTTTGATTATGCATTATTCAAAGTTATGCTTCATAGAAATGTTACATTCTAACACCCATGCATGTTTTTACTTTTCAAAAAGTAATTAGCACAACTGAATATAATAACCACAAACATACTTGAACACATAAACAAAACATTCTACAGAGAGATACGATTGATAATAGTAACAGGTACTTACAAAGGTAGTCCAGGTCTCCCAAAGCAAATTTCATGTTTATATCGCCTTTTCTCAAACAAAGATATAATAAGTATTGCTACTATCTGTAAGCAAAGAATAACATCTGTAAATTAAATATACATGCATAAAACGATCTAGATGTGGTATTTGATTGTTTTTTGTAGGATAACGGGGCAATGTGGGTGTATTCTTGCGAAATAAAAGAGATTATGGAAACATTTGAAATTCTAATCTGTCTTTCTGTCTGTCTTTCTTTCTTTCTATACCGCATAAACCCACAATCCCCAAAGAACTCCTTTATTAATTTGGATGCACAGATCATTGGCAGCAGACGACACAGGTACAGCTGTTGTGGAATTCACAGAATAGGTAAGCATTCTACAAATATAATGATTTTGTTAGATAATACTCAATTAAATAAAACTGCCTATATACTAATATTACTTTAATTGATTCTTTAACTAAAAGTATTATATTACTACAACTAATGTGTACATCTATAGGATTCGTGTTTGAATTCTTTGTCATATTGCCAATGTACATGTAATATATAAACCTAAGTAAGTTTGATGTATTTATTCTAAATAAATATTTCAAAAAAATGTACAAGCTTAGCAAACAATTTGTTTAGTCGTTTGATGCTTTGATTTGAGAAAAAAAAATCAAAATAAAATAAAACAAGAGTGGCGAAATTAAAAAAAATATATAGAAAATGTTTCCGTATAAGTACTAGGTGGCACTGTTATAAAGAAGGTGGCATTCACAGGCTTTTTTATTTCCTTGATGTAGACTGAAGTTTGCTTGAAAGTCCATATAAGGAAATAAAATCATTGAATTTTTTAAACTTTTATATAGAGCGTACAGTTAAAATCAAGGAACGTTTTGTCTTCCAAACAATACTAAGTATTAGTACAAATCTTTGCTGCAGTGTGTTAGTACAGTCTGCAGTCTTGATTATCGTAACTAAAATTAACAAACTCCACGTAAGATCAAGCAACTTTTCCCCTCATGTTAACATTTTAAGAAAGACACAAAGAAACGATGGAACATTAATTGGTATTTCTTACACTTAAGTTTAAGAAGGGATTTAAAAAAGTTAGATCTAAATTTTGTCTATAAGGTAGCCCCCTTCATTATATACTACTTATAACAAAATAACAAAATATGGCGATTTAAATGCTATGTAAAATTGTTTGTATCGAATAATTTGTTTGAATGCCATCATATGCAAAGTTAAGTGATTTATAGTATCGGGTATAAGCCACAGATCACGAACTAAAATCTGTCTTAGCCTTTTATTCAAACGTACCGATTTAAAAAATAAATAAATCTTCTTTTCTCTTAAATATGCTTATATCTCGCCTTTTTGACTAATATGTGTCTTATGCATTATGGAATCTTTTATAAGCAAGAAGTTTTCTATTGATCTGAGAAAATTTTTCAAGATATAGTGAGCCACTTTAAACTGTAACGATGTCTCACATTGTGATCGTTTAGGTAAGCTAAGGCAACAGGAGATGCCTGTTGACCCTTTGTCACTCAGAATCTATCCAAAAGACTTGCCAATACCCATAACAGTTAAGCTTCCTTCAATTTATTTTAACTCCGATACAGGAGTTAGCAGTTATAACCTTAATTCAAAATTTCTTTCACCGGATGATCACTTTTAAGAAAGTCAACTCGAAACCGATGCAAAAAATGCTAAAACCCGATGCTAAAATAATTGGATATAGAAACTAATATTAATTTGAACTATAATCAAACACCAATAAGAAGTCAGGAATTATATTAGCTATTCGCTAGAATAAAAATAGCCAATAGTGTTCCCCAGTTCAAATTATCTTTAATACATTTATCCATAATTGATAATTTTCAAAATAGACCATCACTGCATATAGCATTATTTCTCACTCATGAAATAATTAACCTCTAACCGCTCGAAATTGAACCACCTGAGACCTTCATCTTTGTACAGTAAAACATCACATAACAAATAGGTACGTTGCACTCTGCCACTTTTGTGACTTTATTGTTAACCAAATTTGGTTTGAAATAATCAGGAAAATGACAATAGATGATTATATAACAATAATTAATAAGTTCATAAAATTAATCATAAAATTATGAATATTTAATTCTTTACCCATAAATATTTTACAACTAAAATAATCCATAACTCCCATTACTGATGTAATCAATGATGTGATTGATTAGATAATTTATGAAAAACATAATCCTTGTGGTCTGAAAGCGTCATGCTTAATAAAGAAAAAAGAAAATACACAAGATTTTTTTTTTATAAACATGTTCATGAAAAAGGAAGGTGGAGGGGTGGAGGTGGTATATAGATCGCTTTGAAAATTTTCAATGCTTAGCTATCGGCGTCCTGAAAGAAGTGAGAACCCATGCTATTAAAATGACGCTCCCAAGACTTTACCGCGGAATAAATTCATTGGTTACCTCCGGCGACGTTGATTTTGTGTCCATATATGAAGATGCTGTATAACTTTGACAATACCGCAGGAAAGATAACCCTCGCAAACTTAACAGAAATCATCAATATGCATAAAATATTTTAAGAAATCTTAAAAATCATTTATCCATAATTGATAATTTTCAAAATAGACTATTACTGCATATAGCATTATTTCTCACTCATGAAATAATTAACCTCTAGATAATTTATGAAAAACATAATCCTTGTGGTCTGAAAGCGCCATGTACTTGATAAATTCTAATTAAATCAAGTTCAGACCCCAAGGATGGAGGGAGAAAATTTTAAGTGGCAAAGTGCATTCCTATACCTTTAAAATGGACTAATATTTGCCAGGATATACATATGCCTTACAAACCTTAGTCCCATATACATGCAAACACAAACAAATACTATTCATGCATGGGTAAGGATATACATATGCCCCACCCATAAAGATGTACAATGTAACCTAATACTTGTAATATATAGTAATCATAGGTAGGAACATACATATGTCCAACCCATTCAAAGCTTTGACATGAAAATAACAACTTATATTTCAAATTATTTTAACGCATTATAAGTTATCAAGAAATATACATATGTTCCTGAATAACAGTGTATATCCAGAAGTTCACAGTCAGTCTTTGCTCTCTCTCTATAGTAGGTTAACTGGTCTACTATAACTTTTGAATGCATCTGATTTCCATCGACCTAACAGTCTTATTTTGCTGTCACTCATGCCAATGTCCGCACAGTGCGACGCCGTGCCTATCCGGAAAGAATGGCTAGTAATGCGACTCATATCCAACTTTGCAAATGATAAACAGTTTTTTAATAGCGCCGAAAGTTTACCCCTGGAAACTGGAATATTTGGTACATAACAAAAAAGTGGCCCATTTTGTACTCCTCTTAACTTAATGTAGTCTTCTAGGCATTGAACTGGACAATACTTTTTGTTACTTGCAGAGTGAATAGTGAGAAAAAATGGTTTGCCCATGTGATGTTTATATGTAACAAATTTGATAATTAAATGATCTCGCTGCCTGGAAATTTGATTAAACAGAATTAAATTTTTGTTAATTACTTTTTGACAAGATGTTATTTTCCCGACTATCAATAATCCATAAAAGGCCAACAAAAACATTGCTTTAAACAAGGCCTTTTCAAATGCATTGGAAACTGTAACTGGTAAAAAGTCACAAATTTGATGCAAAATATTTTTTTGTAATAGGTATTCTAACATCTTGTGAAGGTTTAAGTTTGCGTGTTGATAAGAGCAATTTTTGTATTAATAAGGACGAGCATGGATCCCCAAAAATGTTGAGCTTATGGATGTAACTAATAGCAGAGATATATAATACATAAATTCGAATAAGTGTACTATAAATATAGTGTCGATAATGGTCTCATGCTTGTAATTATAGCAAAAACAGATACCAGTGTAAACTCTTAAACCAGATGTTCACCTGTGTGAATCTAGAACAGACATTTCGTGATAAACATATACGCAAACAAAGTAAAAATCCATATTAACGCTACTGTAAACACTGATGCGCCTTTTATATGAAAAACCCCCTATTTTTAGTTTTATAAACTATGTTCTCATTTCATGTTCTACTTTTTGAATTAAATAATTATGCATGGCATTTATCTTACTAATAATTCAACTTAAAGATTAAATAAGATTCACGAACTGATGTCAGACTTTTAAATATTTATTAATAGCAATCATTTTTTTATTAATTAAAAGAGAGAAATTTTGATGATATGAAATTTTTATGACATGGTTATTTTTAGCGATGTTATAAATACAATCTACTTTTGTTACCTTTGAATGACCATCATGAAAGGTGGGTGGTGGGCGGAGGGCGTGGCGAATCATTGATATATCTTGTATTGGTCATAGCTTCCCTATTCTTATTCTGATATCGTTTTTAACTACGATAGCTGAGTAAGCCCTTGTCAATCATTGTGTTATTTTATATTTATCTTGTTTAACATTTATACACTGTAAATTAATGATTGTTATAATAACATGATTGATTTATATGTTATATGCGTGAAATTGAAATTTCCTCATATTGAAAGAGACCATTATTCATACATAACATAACATAACATAACATAACATAACACACATAACCATTTGTCTTCAGAAAAAATATATAAAAAAACCCAAAAACAATCAACGCAATAGAGATATCAAAATTAAAACAAGTATTTAACTTTTGCCAACTAATGGCTTTCTTCAACACATTAAGTTAAGATATAATACATTCTTACAAAATCCCACTAGTTACCATTTGACTTTAAAACTTAAAAAAAGTATTACATAAAAACAAGAACATTTAATGCAATAAAGATATCAGATTCTAAACAATTATCTATCAAAACAACATTAAATCTTATAGATGTCTGCGAGCAAAATTAGCTTGAAACCGATAGTATGACTAAACACATATGTCTATGGACATGCACTTAAATGAATTGATGTAAATGAGCAACTTCATAACTTACACTTTTTAAGGTAACTTTGCTTGTTATTCAAGTCTTAATTTAAATTCATATTATTTGGTTTCCTTGAATTCACAGAGATCACATGTATACAGTTATGTAAAAATGCAACCAAGGAAACATTAATCATGTTTAAAGATATGCCCAAACGCTTGTTCATATTGACCTAAGTGGTTGGGAATCGCTAAACAAATAATCTTTAGACTAACACTAAGTGAAGTGGAAAAAACCCAAACAATGTTTACGAACACGCATGATTCATTTTAAAGATAAAAATAATACATTAATCATTGAACTTATTTGCACGATGCTAATTCATAATTGAAAATTGATTTTTACATTTGTTTGCAATTAACTAGTTTATGCAACCCATTCATAATACATTTTCATAGAAAGTAACGAGCAAAGAAGGTTGTCTTTGTTTTGAATATCATTTATAAAAATAACACTTTTGAATAACTTCAAAAGTAGAATAATGTTAAAGCTTTTTAATACTAAATGTCAGGAAAACAATTTGATTTATGCTTGTGGGCGTAAATATTAATTAATTACTTGTCTAAATCCACGAAATATGGAGTAAAAATCATAACTTACCTCTCGTTTACGTGGGATAGGTTTGTTTTCTTTTTGAATTCCTTGAATTCCCTTCTGCAAATTCGGATCTGTTCTTTTTTGTACATGTATTTTTAAAATTTGAAAAAAGAAAAATTACTTTAAAAGTAATTGATACGTAACATCGTGTACAGATATATTAAATGGAATTAAATGTAGAATAAATAGAGTTTTAGTACATATTTAGGATAGAAATTTCAGTTCAGCATACCTTTCTGCGCATGAACTTCGTTCATTGATTTTCACCATATTTATCAGATTAGAGAGCCGGAAGTAAATATACCCGTATCTTCGAATTTTGCATGCTTATCTAGCACATAAATTCAACACAAAGACTGTCTGGTTTGAACAAAATCAAACACCTGAACTGAAATTCAGTGGTTTGTTTTACAAACTAAAAAAATAACTTGCTACGTAGTCTGTGTTTTGTTCCAAAAACGGAATGTTCATTTACAAGTTAAAAGCAATTTGACCCTTGAATTTAAGGTGTAACGAACTGAAAACTGTAGATGAGCTGTTGCCAACAAAATTGAAAATAATTAAAATTCTGCATGTATGATAATTTACTGATATCATAACATATTTTGTTTTTCAAAATTATGTGCATCTACTCAGATTTATTCGTGACATACGATGCCCCCCCCCCCTCCAAAAAACCCCCAAATAAATATACCTTTACTTCACCCCTGTAAGTCATAAAATATTCTTTTAGGGGCCCTCTACATTACCTTAAAAAGTAAGGAAATGGTACATACATGTACATGTATGTGTAACACGTGTATTGAGGAAAACCCCAGAAGGTAAACTTGGCCCTCATTCTGTCTAGGAAGTACATGGGTCTGTCGTTCGAATATATCAGGGTCTTTATTTTGCAGTTATCAGTATTCAATGTAACAGCTTTTGTTGTCGGGTAAAAGGCTCTTAGGTGATGAATTTATCATCAGCTGTCGTTTCATTTTTTGAATAGTCATGTGCATTTTATTGTAAAGTTTCATAATGTACTTTTACCATTATTACTTAAAACAGAGAATTATTCACTGTGAATTAAAAAAATAATTTGTACACGCGAGTTATGTGAAAAAAATATTTCTAAAAGCACGTATTGGGCATTTATTTACTTCAAACATTAGGGATGATAAATAAACATAAACACGCCTTGGCGAACTGCGATATAAAAAAAAAACCCTGCATTCACGTATCTCCATTCATATATTCTTTTTCATTCATTATTTAATTCATTTTTGGGTTAGTTTTAATCGAACTCCATTTGTTTTTGGTATTAAATGTTTTGTTCTCTGTAATGAACTACTGTTGATTCCTAATTTTGAGCAAGTACATAATTCTGCGACTTAACCAGTTAGCATTAAATCGCGAAAATAAAAATTCGCAGCAAACACCGAATACTTGGCATAGTTTCGTTTGGTTTACATATGTCCGAAAAATAAAAGCGAGATGATGTGCTTCACGCAATTTTACGCTTATATTGATTTCTCGCGTTTAATTAGGAATCTACAGTATACAGCTTTAACAGGGTACAATACCTACATCTTTAAACTTGCAATAGTTATTCATCGATAAACATCTCTTATATTAATGTATCATTGTGGTATAGGTAAAAAGTAGCAAGCGTTCATGTATGTTAAAGGTCATATGAAACGATATTCTGACCATATTGACTTATATACAGGAATGAGTTCATAAGTGCCTATTTAATATGACTAACAATGTTTTAGGATATTTTATGCAAAATATCAACGCCACAGTCGACCAAAATTTCTCAATCGGGAAAAGGATCATCGACCTACGCGGCCTACCTCCCGTACTAATGACGTTAGTAAGACCCAATTGCCTTAGTGAATACAAATATCCATATCATTTTGCAGTAGATTAAAAGGAAAAAGATATCATTTTATATTAAAACTTATATAATCATACAGTAAATAACAACGGCAGTAAATTTTCTCTCAAGAAATTAAATCGTCCGCATTTTTTTTCAATTGACAGCGTGTGCTTATTCAGTTCGGAGACTCGAGAATGAGTGATTTTCGTTATAGGCCTACATGCAAATACGTGTATATGCATCTTTGTATACATCGTTTCAATTAGTTTTAACGAAATTATCACATTCAAGGATAAAACCATCGTTTTTACCAATTTACACGTTCTTGCAACTCATGATTTTTTTTAAACAGCTTACTAGGAAACATGCATCATCATTCGCTTCACTGTTAATATTTTGGTTTCGTTTTCAAGTTGACAAATATGTTGCCATTCAATTTAATTACTTTTAGTCGAAGAACCTGAAATGTGTTGATTTGAAACGTGTACTATTATACATGTAGTATGTGCGGTGTTTTGATGTTACAACGTGTATAATAATGTGCGGTGTTAGAACACTAGTTCTAATGCATTGTTTACATCGGAGGGTCTGTGTGACGTCATAAATCCACAAAATCAAAAACAATAAGCAGGGAACAATTTTTTACAGGTGCTGAGTTTTCACGGTAATTTCTCAGTAATGCAAAGGCAGAAAAATCTTACTTCACGTAATATGAGCTTTAAATTTCTCCTTCCTCAAACACTAGGCACCTATATAGATATACACGAATTGTATAACTATTGGAAAACCAACAGAATTAAAATGTATAAAAAATGAACACATTCATAGAATTGCATTTTAACCATAACTCAAATACATCTGACAAATTAAAACAATAAGTAATCGCTAAGCAAATTAAACTTTTAAAAAGAAACTATTTATTGTAAGCATTTCAGTGAACTAAATTTAACTTGGCTTGCTGAGGCTGTTGAAAAGAAACATTTGATTTCGATTCCTTACAAAGATTCTGGTTTAAGATCAATGTCTTCATCTTTTGCCACTTGTTTCTCACTTTTCGTGTGTAAATTTTGGACATTATATTTCTTTTATGTGCATCCATCGGGGACTCCAAGCTTGTTTCCTGGTTTGATGATAAGTGATTCACAGATTTCATAAGCAAATCACAGCACACCACAACTACTGGGTGACATTGATGAAGCTCAACCTCCAAGAATCCAAGATAAGTCATATATCCTAGCGTCATAGAATAAAATGCACTTATTATTATCACATTGGTTATAAATAATATATACCAGAAATTTCTGTATTTTAATCACTGTTTTTGTTATAAAGATATTTCTGGTTCAGTTATTTTATGATATAAATGTTTTGGTATTTTGAAGTCTGACTGGAATAAGAGAAATAGAATACGCATTTGATTTTTTCATAGAATCATTTATTCTTTGTACAGTCGTTTACAAATATTTCTAGATTCTATAAAATATTTACACGACAATAAGCAGTCATTCTCTACCCGCAATTTGTTTTCGTTAAAAATCCCTTAATTTCTATTTTTTAAAAGACAGATGCAGAATGCTTCACTAGATGCGTTTGTAGTAAAACATGTTGTAAAAAGATTACGAGGGTCATACATCTAATACAGTAAATATATTTAGATTTTGAGGAAATCAACATATGATATATTTTAAGTATCCAAGAATAAATTTGAAAATCTTGAAGAAACATACCTATGTCAAAACGCTCAAATCCAGGAATCAGTAATGGTTTGTCCATACGTGCAATGTAGAATGTATTTATACAGATAGAAGTCATGACACGGAATATACATCGGTACAACCCAGTCAGGATATAGTAGAAAAACAGGAAGAATGACAAGTTCTGGTATACCCGTCTGTAAAAAATAAAGAGGAAAGCCATGAAACCCTTTATATGTGAAACTAGGCTATATCTAACAAGTGTTATTTTACAACTTTTTACTTTTTCTGGTTAAAAAGGTTTTAGAGTGTAGAGTGATGATGATCTTACTTAGCATTTTCAACGTTTACGAAGTTATTTCCTTATCGTTGGAAATTATTGAGGGAATACACCTTAGACAGGTATATCTTTTGTCTTCTTTTCCAAAATGAATTGTTACTTCATCCGAGACATGAACAAATATGCCTTTTTGCGATAAACATAGGTCCTACTAAACCGGTATCTCATGTATTAGAAGGGAAAAAAGGTTGAGAGTTAAAAATTAATGCAAATAAAAAAATATCATTCAGTGGTAATGAATATTTGCTGATTTTATTAAAACAACTTTGTGTATAATTTTTTTATTTGCCTTAAAATAAACCATAGTTTGTACATGTATCATAATTTTTTGTTTCCAACCATTATCAATTAAATGAAAAAGAATAGTCTCAAAAGAACAATATTTACAGTTGATGAATACATACATTTGTACAAGAGTGCATTGTATATTTAAAAAAGTGTTGCTGAAAGAAAGCACCAGTTTAACTCATTTGTTGTTGTCGTTTTTGTCATCTTTGATAAGATAAGCATTTTTTGCATATGAAATCGTTCTTGCTTATATAACATACAAATGAATAACCTGTTATCCAGAGCCAATGCTCTTTCCCAGTGCTTGCCATTGTCAGAACTTAGATAATGATTTTGTAGGAACACACGACTGCTGATGAATCGAAGGATGAATCTCAGGACAAACAAAAAGATCACACCAGGTCTATAAAAATCCGCAATTGACACAAGTTTATAAATGACATTAGAAAAAGGATAAGTTATAAAATCAAAGTACTGAAGTACTGACGGGTGTTGATTTTATCGATTATCATTTATTTTAAAATCAATTTATCTTGCATGACAATTAGCTTCTAGTGTGAATTTGAATTACGCACTTTTTTATAATATGAATTTTTTAGACTTTTCCGACAAGAATTTCGAGAAACACCATATGAATCATGTTGTGTAATATTTAAAGATAGATTTCAACTATATAGTATGTATTAGTTATCGAAACAATTCTAAAAATTGTATGGATCCAAGTACTATTGATAGCGAACTCTAGTCTCGTTTAACTAGACGCTCGGCTGTCTCCGTTCATATCCGACAAGCAAGAGAGCCCCCTCTCTGCTTGTCGCAGATTTACGGAGACAGCGGAGCGTCTGGTTGAACGAGACTATATTAATTAACTCTGGCGTAGGAATACATGAGACTACAAAAATATCTAAATTGTTCGTACTATATAAAATTTGACTATTTATAAAGTGTTTATAGACAAGTTTCCTTGAAAAACAATGCTTCGGCATACATTACATCGAATTTTTTTCTATTATTTTCAAGAACTTAGTCTTGTCAGCGGTGATGATTTGTACTTAGTTCCACACACTGTTTCACTTTCGGTTTGCCAGACTAACTGCATAGGAGAGTTGAATAAAACCAACTCCCAAAAAGGTGCTATTTATACTTACAACACAAATTCCAGAGGTATCAAAAACTCTTCTGGAACCTTTTTCATTATTGGCAAAATACAAAAGTAAGATAACAAGAGGCATGAGACAAACACCAAAATCTGGAAAAAAATATAACCTGAAAAAAGGTATAATGGAATAATTATAATTTTATCACATTTCATTCGATTATATTTATGTTATATTACGTTCAGTGTTTATTTTCCCTTATGTTTGCATTTCAAATCTCCGACGTTAATTTTCCTTGAAAAACACATAGCCTTTTCACGACGCATGCCCTCAAATATAATTAAACGTCATTATGCGTTTTGAAAATATTTCTCATTGTAAAATAAAATGAATCGTTTTGACTTACATAACCAATTTAATATCTACTTATAAAAGCATTTAATAACTGTTAATTCATATATCTATTCGTTCATAAACCAGATTTTTCTCTAAACAGTTCGGCACTATAGTTTTTGTCGCGAAAGCGAACAAAGTAACATGTTAATATGGCTGTTCCATGCATGTTTCCCTGACTAAGAGTGTAATATATAAGGCGACGATACACAAATATTTCAAACAAATAAACATCAATATGAATATTTACATATATATCATTTAATGAATGATTAATTTTTTAATGACGTCGGTCCTATAACACACCAAGACTGTGCAGACAAATTATCATACAGCGCTAGCGAGCGGTATCATAAAATAAGCATTCAATGCTTAAAAAACACTGTCGGAACATTTCCTATTTATTTTAAGATTTTGATTTTTTCATTAAAAATGGTTAAAATATTTCACTTTATGAACATTGACACAATTCAGTCATTTTTTTAATTTCCACTGTTATTTTGTTGATAATATAATTTAATTATAAGTACATTCAATCACATCGAGCTTTTTTTTGTAAAAGGTAACAACAAAAATTCTGCAAAATAATTTTTTAACATTTAAATTTTAGCCAATTATAAAACGCCCAAGTAAACCAGTCTATACATTTAAGGTGAAGGAATATAATATTTTTTTTTTCAAATACTTCCTACTAGTAGGACCCTTTACTATTATTTTTTTCTTCTTATCCAAAATATTGTACTCACATTTTCAGTATACGCAGTATCTTTGCTAGCCAAAGGTTTTCGGTCCACTCCGCTCCCAATAAACCCTTGGTAAATCTCATAACGAAAACTCAATGATGCAATGGCGCTGTCTAGCGAACAACATGAGTTGCCCCCTTTTCATACTTACATTTTATTCGAATGAAGCAATGGTTTATTAACACGCCATGGCATAAATACAACTTGAATATTTGTTTATTAGTGAGTATTGGAACAACATCAACGATGCTATTTACTAAGAATTAAGATGAAATGTAGAAAAAGCAAGGACTGTCTTATTTATAATGTTTGTATGGACCAGTGGAGGGAGTTATAAAGTCGGTGATATATGAAAGCTTTCATGCCATAAAACCAAGTATTGTCGTGAATATTGTCGACAAAAGAAAATAAATAAAATAGAGTTCATTAAACCTGAAAAAGCAATAACCATCAGCAAAGACTCCTATAGCAATGGAATAGGCAACTTTTACATTCGCCATGTTTACTTCCCATACTACATAAATGTATCACGCTAGCCTTTACAAGTTTGTAAAACTCAGTACAATCCAAATAAAATATAGAGTTTTTAAAGCGGTTAAACCATCTTTGGGGGAAACATTTTTATCTCAACTTTTTAGAAGCCCGAAATGTTATACCAGAGATCACATGTGTGTTCCGTTTGGAATTTATTTATAAGAGCTTGTTTTAAACGTTACAATTGGATCAGCTACTTGCAGCTGCAGTTAATCATAAAACGGAGCTTGTAACCAAGTTTTCGTTATAAGATCTGCCAAAGGCTTATAAGGGAGCGGAGTGGACCGAAAACCCTTGGCTAACAAAGATGCAGTTTACCTAAATGTTTAATTCACTATTATTCATCAGTCTTTTTTAAAACTCCCTTTGGAATAAAAAACAGTTCTCAAATTATATTAGTGTCTTCGGATAACAACAAACCTCCAATAAGGTATGAAACCTGGTGCCCTGCATACATAAGATTTTTTACCTAAAAAAAATGATTACATACATACTCAAAGAAGTTTGTTCAAAGTTTGGAACTATATTTTCATAGCTTTATAGACAATCTACAAAATTATTCAGAAATACCAGTGCATACGAAATTGCATAAGTATACATTACACTGTAAGTTAAATTAACTCTTACCAGTTTTTCTGAGTGATCAAGTCTGCATTGAGTGGGAATGAAAGATTTGTCCCCTCTCCATCTTTTCATAAGATGTTGTCTCTGAGACCGGTAGATAAGGATCATGTTGGTTATTAGATAAACAGCAGACAGAATGTTGCCGACTATCAAGGACACTATTTAAAGCCACAAAGAAAGTTAATATTACATGTAGTATTATTTTAGAATACCATATGCAATTTAACATTTTACTCTTTAGATATTGTTTTAGTATTAATCTAAATAATGTAACTTTATCAATAATGTTCTATCATTTCCAAAAATACAATCTTTATTTGTTTGTATGTAAAAATGCCCGGGTTATTGATAACAAATACATTTATTTGTGAAAACAGACTCTAGCCTGCTAATCAGCCAGGTGTAAAATATTCAAAATGGTATGCCATTTTGGTGGGAATTGAGAACTTTAGAATGTTTACTAAGTAAAAGTAAATCGATGGAATGATCGGAAGAGAGATCACATTCTTATACAGGAAAACACAGAGAAAAATCTATAAAAATCTTTTCCTCAAAAACCGATCGGCCAGAAAAGATGTAACTAGCGCCTTTAATTAGGTAAAGTAGATTTAAAATGTTAATATAAAAGGCATAATGTATACAAGTATCATGTCTTAAAATTGTTGATTCTTAATTGTTTACATTGTTGTCCCTGGGGTATTACTGGGCCTCACAAAGGGTAAAATTTGATATTAGATCATATTTATATAAACAGTCGTTCAATGTCTTCATGAAAACTGCAATCTTCATCACAATATCTGATGACAATGAAACCACCCAGTTATGTTAAATAAAAGAATTTTTTAGTAACAGTTTGAAAATATATTTATACAGGATTTATTTTACTACATTGTCTAAATATTTTTATATGACTCCAGAAAGCTCATTTATTATGGCTATTGTTGATCAAGTGAACAATGTAGTGCATGGGCTACTTGTTTAGATTCTGGCAGATGTGCTTCATAGAGATTTTTTAATTACAAAATTACCTCTGATCACTTCCGATAAAATTTTAATCTGTTCGCAACCATTTAACGAGAGAGTAGAGTAAAGAGCCGCCCATTTCGATAACGAACTCTCCGTTATTTCTCCAAGTTGAAACGTCAATAGAAAATTCTACAAAATCATTCATTTATCACATAATGTGATTAAACGTGACATTTGTATTTAATATATCTGATACAAGAATGAAAATAAGATATTAAAAGAATGAAGTAATAAAAGAGAAAAATATCATATAATTACCGAGTAAAACACAAGCAAAACAATGGTATTGATAGCAAGAGTTCGAGTTGTACACCGATACAGGCTCTTGTGAAGACAACATAGCTTTGCCTCTGCTAAAACAGTTTCTGAATACGTAATGATTCTTTGTCTGTAAATAAAATGCATTGAGTAAATTGCCTCAGGTTGAGTAACAAACCAATAATAATTTTAATAATAAAGAAATTGTAAGAGCAGAAATACTTCATCAATGTTTACAACTAAAAAATG
Organism: Magallana angulata; assembly: GCF_025612915.1. Lineage (NCBI taxonomy): Eukaryota > Metazoa > Mollusca > Bivalvia > Ostreida > Ostreidae > Magallana > Magallana angulata. The sequence continues at coordinate 57,131,435 of NC_069116.1, read as the reverse complement.
CATAATGTTTATTTTTAATTTAATAGAAATAAAAGTTCCTGCACAGTTTGTCAATTGAAATGGATTCTTTTAACAAAATAACATTCTTTCAGAGAGAGACAGAGAGAGACAGAGAGACAGAGAGATAAAGAGAGAGAGAGAGAGAGAGAGAGAGAGAGAGAGAGAGAGAGTTATTGGAAAGTAAAGGGCATGACAATATGATACATGCCGACACATAAGTAAAAATATACTTGATATCGTTCCCCTCTATTTTTGATTTGGGTGCCACCAGAAGTTCCTTAACATGCATTACTTGGTCAATCTTTACTAGGAGTTCTTTGTGCTAAATTTAGATAAAAAGAAACTATGAACAGTTCACTGACCAAGAACAAAATAGATAAAGCAATTAATGTTCAAAGAACTTTAAAAAAAAAATCATATTCCAACATATTCTTACAAATTTCGATTTTTTGAGGATGGCTGTGACAAATCGATAGACAAACAAAATCATGATGTAGATTTCACTGACAAGTGTAACAGCGTGAAGAGCCCAATTCTAAAAATATAAGCAAAAGACGAGTGCATTTCCAAGACACATTTGATACATTCAAATCAAGCGAATCATAAGCCTCTCCTCTCCGATACATTAACAAGCCCTTTCTCAGTTGTTAGATTTCAAATGCAAAAATATTCAATTTTTCAAAAATTTGTGCAGGTTTGGTTATATCTAAAATTTATAATATGTGAATGAAATTACTTATGTTTATTAATACAACTAGTTTTATCATGTTTTAAACATAAAAAATGACATTCAAGAACTTACAAACGGCAAATACTAATATCAACCACAAAAAAATAAAAAAAAATTATCTTAAGGTATCAAACGTATATATAATATACATTTTATATTCACCCTCATATTAAACACGGATAAATTTGAACTGTTAACAGTTTTATCATGTTTTATTCAAAAATGTGGGCTACGTTAACTTACAAAAATTGTTTTCCTTACCCAACCAGATTCTTCACATAAATAGCCTCTTGCAAGCAAAACTAATAATCTACAACAATTTGGAAAAAAATAGTCAAAATATAACAATTGTAGTTAATGCCATTTATAATGCAAGAGGTCCTACGTCGGTCCTCAGTCAGAACTTTGCTTACAGAGAAACTTATGAACAGTTTTGCAATGCAATCCAATCATTGTTGAACTACTGAAAAAAATATCCAAGGTAACAAATCAATGCATTCATTTGACATGTGGAGAAAGAATTGTTTATGGAATTAATCCCAGCGGCGTGGTGCATTACATCATTTCAAACAATTTCTTCCAAAAGTCAATCAAGGCAAATCGTGAAAGGATCCAATCTCATTTTCGACTTTATTTTGGCCTAATTACGATAATGCTCAGTATTTATGATTTAATTATGTTGAATTATTCACTAGTTAAAAAACTTACAACAGGAACGTGTACAGAAATCCTACAAGAGAACCGAATACTCTGGATGGTGAATTCAAACAAGCGAAAATGGGATAAAACACCAATGCGGCTAGGAAAGTCAGAAGGAACAACACTATAGCTGAAATATCAAATTTAAAAGGAATTACAATATATCATTGTTCATGCTAAGTAATAATTGCATAATTATAACAATTGTACATAATATGGGTTTGAGGTGGACTATTTTAGATCTTGGAAAACATTACTTACCCACCAACCATCTGTTCACTGATATTTTGCCAGAGAACAGATAAACAAGGATATGTTCCAAGGTACACCCAAATGCAGCTGCGTTGGCAACTGAGTAAGATGTGCCATCCAGAAAATTAATGGGCCTAAAAATGAATATTTATCTATTTTATTATAATTGATCAGGGTTTTCATTTTTAATTCCATAAATACTATAGATCATGATATAAGATTCAGACAAGGTAACAAAAGTAATGCCTTTAATTCAAAACATATATATATATATATATATATATATATATATATATATATATATATATATATATATATATATATATATATATATATATAAACTAGAGCCTAGCTCATTGCAAGCAACGAGTAGGTCCTCCGTTACAGCTTTAAGTCGAGACAGGATTGTCACTTTTCACAATTTTTGATAGGAGGTAATTTTCACACTACATGGACCTTAACTTCTAACCAATCAGGGCTTTAGAAAATCAATTTGAACTCTTGAAAATTAGTTCATGCGTATTTTCTATGTATAAATGTAATCCCCCAGACTGCAGAGTATTGAAGAGACCTCTCGTAAAACAGATAAAGGTATGTCTCTGTGATAAGTTTGAGATATATTTAGACAAGAAAAGTATTAGCTGCGAGTTTTAAACACTATTATGCACAGGGAGCTATTCCCTATAAGCAAAACGAAAGCGGATATGCATGTATTTATGTGAAGCTTTTAACTCTCATATTACGCAATATCCAAACAATACTATATTGCAATTAGATTGATAAGATAATGAAGAACAACTTTTCCAGCAACATCATTATCTTAGCATGTATCGTTTTTTAGTTATACTGCAAAGACTTTCCAGTCGCCTAGATCCCTTATTTAAGGAGCCAGTCCCTTTTTTCTCGTCTCAAAAGAAACCCTTAAATTTATGCACAACTTTTGATCTATATGCATTTATAAAATATTTCAAACTATAAAGTCAAGAAGAAAACACATGAGTAAAACTAAGCAATTTAAAACATAAATTTCGATTATATAATTCAACTGGTACAATTGGGAAAAACTAAAATACACAAATCAGAGGACAACACTCAAAGTGTCAATTTTAAAGATTCCTAACTTTGGATTATTTGCTACGGACCATTTTGGAGCCTTTGTCCGGAAACGATTGCCCCTAAAATATTGAAAAAGGGGGATAACTCGAACCCGGAAGTTACGATTTCTCATCTTTTTGTGACTTAAAAGCTTAATCTAATTTACAATACACCCTGAAAATTTAAATGAAATCGGACGACAAACAAAAAAGTTATCAAGGTTTAAAAAACGTCTAGAAGAAGAATAACAATAATGAAGAATTACCATCAGAATCAGGGTAAGGTCAATGTAAGGTTAACTATATAAAAAAAACTTACAATGGTAGTCCGGGTTTTCCATAACAAATATCAGATTTGTATCGTCTTCGCTCGAATAGGGATATAATTAGAATTGCTACCATCTGTAATGAAATATACCAGTACTTGACAATGATACACCTAATAAATGACAGAATATGCACAATATACACAGATAATTACGTAAAGGGGTATACCTCCTAGAGCAATGATAAAATTGGAAATTTTTTAGTGAAATGCAAGTCTATACCTTTTTTTGTTTTTACTTCCTTACTTCATTATTTAAGTCACCACTCAACAATATTATATATGTTAAACAGTGTGTTATAAATGTACATATAAAACTATTGGGTATTTACACACAAACGCCAATCCTTTGAAGAAATTCATTTTTTCCAATTATTTAAGAGTTATTTAACACTATTGTTGATGGAAGATCGTTTCAGAAACTCAAGGCTTATAACTTACCCAAATAATCTATCTATCTATCTATCTATCTATCTATCTATCTATCTATCTATCTATCTATCTATCTATCTATCTATCTATCTATCTATCTATCTATCTATCTATCTATCTATCTTTCTTTCTTTCTTTCTTTCTTTCTTTATAAATAATTCTTTCTTTATATTTACATACCGCAAAAGGAGACATTCCAAAACCAAAAAATATTGCATTTGTATATTCCTTGCACAGCTCAGTGTTTGAAGGTGATGCTGCTACAGTAGTTGATACATTACCGGTTTCGTTTTGCATTCTACAAACATATTGAAATTTTGTTTTTAACAATTAAAATGATAGGTATATAATTATAATTGAAGAGATTTGGCATTTATATAACATACCTCGCTTTTCTCCGGGAGTTAAGAAAAGCGAGACCGACCGTTGAGGTATACGAAACGAGACCAGCCGTTTTCTGATGATAAAATTTGATTAACTTTGTTGTAATTGGAACCAATGAAGTACCAATCCGACAGCTGCAAATGATAAAGACACATATTTTCACGGGGTTGATAATTTCATTTCTCAGCTAGCCGTCAAACGTTGCAATATTCGATCTTTTCCATTTGTATTTTAATAATTTTCATTTGAAAACTCTCATTTTCATTTGTATTATATAATAGTTCATTTGCATAGTATAAACTTCATATGTATTATATTATTTTTCATTTCTCAGTATAGTAAAAATTTAAATTGTATTGTAAAATATTACACTGGTTTTGTAAAATAATTCTTTATATGGCATAATTTTCATAGGTATTGTATACCTAGTTTTTAGGAAGGATTTTATTGAATAAATATTATCCTTTATCGAACTTGGTAATGCTAAAGTGCCTGGAAGCTGGCTTAGTCCTTTTTGACAATCATAGCATGTCTCAAGTTGTTGATGCCTGTGAACAAAATACACTAAAAAATAAAAAAAAGTAAAAATATCCAAGATATCTTTATTATCAAATAATCATTTTTCACTAAGAAAAGTTGACAGGAAAGAAAAAAATTCTTAAGGAGATTTACGATGGGTATGGCATACTTCTTTACACCATTCTGAACTCACTCGGAATACCTTGCACAATTTTTCAACGTTTTCATTCGGGCCATTTCATGAATGATGCATTGCAAAATCTTTCTATAGACTTTCTATATTGGGTTGTGTATTTTAAACCTGTAGCGGGAGAGGGAGCGTTTCAAAACAGATAATCTAGACATTTTTCATATACATGTAAGTGGAGAACGTACTAGTAGTTAGAGCACAAGGGTATTCATGATTATCGAAAATTAAGCAAAAAGTGATGAAAGCAAAAACTCAGGACAAAGTATGAATACAAAGTTATTTTACAAGAAATTGAAAGTACATGTATTAATTTAATCATCATTGGAATCGCACTAATGATCCAGCCTTTTTACATGTAACTCTGGAGGTGGGAAAAACGAGATTGACCTTGGAGGTATGAGAAACGAGATCGGCCTTAGGATTACAACGATGTAAGATTACTTTGAAATCTAGTAAATCCTATAAGTTAGTTGACACAGTTAGGAAACCCAGAGCCACTTGAAATGTTCCAACATGGAACAAATTAAGATTTTACATGTATGATTGGATGCTTACTTATCTGAGTCAACCCCTCCCCTCCTCTCTTTCCCTTCGTGGCCTTAACTTTTTGAAAAATTTGGCTTCAAGGAAGACTGAAGTAACTCCTGCAGGAGTTTGAGGAGGTAACGGGAGAGGTATCAAAGGTAGCGAGACCATCTCAAAGTTTAAAAATTTTCGGCGGTTGTAACAACCCCAGCCGGTAATAAAGCCGATAAGTTATAAAGACATTCAATTTGTTTGCTAAAAATAGCTTAATAACCTGTCAAACAAGATACAGCAAATTTCAGGCACCTTAGTATTACCCACTTTGATAAAGGATAACAATAACTAATGAAATCTTTTGAAACAAACCAAAAGAAATATTTCACCATGCTAATAGAAAGAAATTTATGCAATGAAAAAGACCTGGAAAATCTTAGAATACAAATAAAAATTATACAATGCAAAAGGAATAACATAGAATTAAGTAGAAAGTTATAGAATACAAAAAGAAAATTATACAATAGAAATGAAAATTTAGGCAAGACACAAATGGAAAGGATAAAATATTGCAACGTTTGACATGCCATAAATGCTCTACAATTATTGCTGTATTTAAGGCTATAAATAGGGTGAATAAGTTACTCAAGAAATACAAAATGCACTAAGTTGAAGTCTCGGCGAATTTTGCATTTCGATGGTAGCTAAATCATCGTATTGATAAAAACATTAAAAAAAATTATTATTTACACATGTACATCTCGTATATATCTTAAATGTCTTTTCAAATTAGAAAAAAAAATCCCTTTAATTCTTTTTCTATAGTAATTGGTTCCTCGATATTTATGTACGATCTTTTTTTTTCTCTTTTTTAAGGAAAAAAATATTGTATCTAAGATATTCAAAGAATGATATCATTCTAATGATGTTTTATTTATGTTGTTTAATTGTTCAATTCTGTTGTTTTGGTCATTCTGTGAATTTTCTATAAACATATATTCACCATGCAATTTATATTGTTTTACATGGCTTCAACAAGAGACGGCTAATATGGGGAGGTACAAAAACCGGGAAAATTGAAATACACAGAAAATTCAATATTTTAAGTTATATACGGAAGGCGTTTCACTACTGAGAAAGAATTTTAATTTGTTTCCATATCTTCACTCATGCTTCGATTTCGTAAAATAAAAAACCCAAAATCTGTCTCACTCTTGATAATATTTTAGCAGGATAACAAACTTGACTTGTTAAATATTGAAAAACATGGATTTTTTTAAGAGATTAAAATTTAAATCTCAAGCGGCCAGCATTGTGTTACCTGCAGTTAAACTCAAGCCAATACGTGATGACGAGATGTTTTCTAAAAGATTTCACTCTTCAACGTCATTTTTTTTTACTTTCTCTATTATGTATGAGATTATTTTGAGATGGTTTTATAAATAGTGGAAAACGATTCTTTTTTATTTCTAAATATTATCTGCAATTTTACCCTTACCTAGTTTTCAAATATTGACACGGGATATTTACATTATGATAAGACAGGGAAGAAAAGTTTTAAAAAGCAATTTGTATTCCAAATGTAGTTTTATTATGAAACATCAAGGTAACTTACCTTTATACTTCTGTAGGTCCCAAACAATGATTGATTTGGCGGGAAATGTTCTTTCTGTTTAAATACTTAGAAATATCAGTTTAGAAATTACCCCTTTCCGTCTTTTTTCAAAAATGAAAACACGCCAAAGTCACGTGTCAGGGTACTGGTTACATAATTCATATTTACAAACGACAACCCCGTTCTGTTAGAAAATGTTCTATTTATAGTAAAACTATGATAGGCTGAACAAGCGTGGGAAATAACACTTTACACATCAATAGGCATTGCATGTTAACCAAAATATTTTTTGTATAATTTAGGTTGGTTTTTTTTTCTTAATTGATTTTCCTAACAAATATTTATAAATTAAAATGAATAAAAAACCAATTGCCTTGACATTAAGCGGACAATGATAAAAAATCTAAATTGGAGTTGATTTTAATTATAAGTGGCGTATATTTTTGTTCTAGCTTACTTAAATGTCAACTTATTGTATATCTTACATGCTCAAGGAATTTTTTTAAACGGAAAGGGTGTTTGAAATATGAAATGAGTAAACAGTTACTCTGGTGCATGCATTTCGTAATTTATTGACAAAATGTCTATATTCACGCATGTAAGTATAGAGACTTCAATTTCAGTTGAAACAATCTTTTAAGTTGCCGGGCTAGACAGAGATACTCTGTTTCGAAGGATATGTAAAAAATACAATATTTGAGACCAAACTATATTTAAAAAAAAATGTTTTTCACGAGATATATACTATACTATGTATATGTTTGCAATGTTTGATACCTTTGCAGCCCCACTGAAGCACCAAAAAAAGCATTTTAGTGTTTATGTTTATATCTATTTTTTGCTTTAGTCAATGAAATACCCAAAATACTGCTTTTAATATAACATAGAAATGATATAATTGATCTGACTCATTTTTTTTATTGAGTGTACGGTATGGTTACTGAAATTGGTTACACGAATTGGGAAGTATATAAGAACTCAATTGCTATAGCAAAAAATCAGCATAGCGATCATACATGCATCTTTAGGCCCTTTGTTTGAATGTTAAAAACATTCAACACAATTTTTCATTACTGCACAGTGGTGGAATTTGCAGGTAAAACCCGTCATAAGATAAGGTGTTATTAAACTTCAGACATTAAACTGCGCATTTCATATAATGTAAAGAGTTAGGATAACGTTTTGAACACGAGAGGTGTCACATTGAGCGGAGTTTAAAGGGGCATGGTAATGATTTGGTCAAAAATTATTTTTCCGATTGCTCCAGTAAGGCATTTTTCATGGGTAACCAACATTTGAGTGTCATTCGTTGAGTTATAAGCGAAAACAGAGCTTACAATTATTTGCTATGTAAACATGCTTTTGTTTACATTTCGAATGTTGAAGTGAAAATCAAGTTTTACACCTAATTTGAATGTGTTGAACGTTAGGAACTGTTTACTTACGCATAAAATGAATAAGAAGATTCACAGAATACACAAATCAGCTTGAAAAAGTTTCTCTTAACTGGTATATTGAACCGTTAACAGAAACAAAGCCCTGTTTATATGATAAAGAATTGTGAGCCCTATATCTTAGTAATACTTATAACTCTACGACTGACTCTCAAATTTCATTTGAGCACTCGAAAAGCATTCCTAAAGCATTGTAAATCATATAAACTAAAAAAATTTTTTTTACCAAAACCGTGACCATGTCCCTTAAAAGGCATGTAGCATCGTTTTTGAAGACCAGATTATTAAAAAAAAACAAGTAAAAAACCCAGCAAATTATATGAGAGAGAGACAGAGAGAGACAGAGACAGAGACAGAGAGAGACAGAGAAAGAGAAAGTAGGAGAGAGAGAGAGAGAGAGAGAGAGAGAGAGAGAGAGAGAGAGAGAGAGAGAATGTTATTTTCTTTATTTTCACTTCCAGTTTTTACATGCTGGACGGAAATCCTTAATGATTCAAACTTCAATAAAAAAAATAATAATTACCTGCGTGAAGAAGTGGGAAGGGGCGTGGCGCTGTCTGCGTTATTATACAAACTAAATATCAACTAGATTTACATGGTAAGCAGAACATTGACGCCCTGGCACCTTAGGCCCATGAGGCAGTTTGATCGTCACAAAAAGTAATTGGATCATCTTGTGAAACTGACGCCATATTACGGTTTAAGAACAAATATAAACATCAATGTTTGATAAATGCATACAGATGTGCCATATTAATATTAGAGGTCAATTGAAATTTAGAAAGACGTACTTTTTTTTTTATAATGGTCCCTTGGGTGTAAATCTCTCAGAACTATATGCAGTTCACCTTGACACTCTTTATCTTAGTCTTATCTTAGTCACGGAAGTTCATACTTGACCTAAACTTTATCATCCACATGTTTATAATGGTGCTGTTGCTAAACATGCGTTATTGGTTTTAATATCTTATCTTAAGTTTATACACTTGCTTTTCATATAATTATTGAAATCTGAAAGGACAATAAACCTTTCAAAATGTTGTTTTGATTTAATTTTCCAAAACATGTTTTAGAAACAATAAAGCTATACTCTGTCCCAAGATATTTTGGATTCATGTTTGGACGATTTTTAATAAAAATACACTTACCTGTGAAAGAAGTGCAATTGAAATAGTTGAAAGGGATATTTTCCAAGATAATTTCATTGACACATTATCATCTTTCACTCGGAAAAATTCACAGGAACGAAAACAGATTCCTTACAGAGATTTATAATGGGGAATGTTTACATCTTTTCTCCATTCGGAATACACTCGGAATACATCGCGCAATATTTCAACGTTATCATCCGGGCTTGCTGCAATGCAAAATCTCCGTAGACATCACATTTTTTAGCATTGTATTGAAACCTGATAAGCTAACAGTAGCGTTTTGACTGAGAAATCTTGGAAATTTTTCATACTTTTGAATGAACATCGTTTGGATCCTGAGGTATTTATAAATATCAAACAATTAAGCCATACGTGAATCCAAAATATCTTGGGACAGAGTATAGCAAAGCATGGATAAATTTGTTATGTATAACACATAACGTGCGTTTTAAAATTCAAATTAAAAAAAATGCACATTTTGATATTGCTTAGCGTGCTGACATCGCATAAAAGAAAAAAATAAATGACAATGACAGGGGAACAAGTACGGAGCCTGATACCAATATAAACAGTGCATCACAAAACAAGTATTCCTTTTAAAGGAATGATCGGCATGTGAGATCATTGGTCAGCCCTGATAATGTAATACGAGAGCATTACGCTTCATGCAAAAAACTATATATAGCACCTTTTTGTTGATTTTCGAAATGGCAAAGGATGAAATACGCTTTACTTGTAGTATTATTATATTTTTGATAAATATTCTTACGCATGTGTGAAGAGAAAAACGTGATTTTAATAATTATGTATGTAACTGTATAAATGTTTTAATTTCAAGACAAACGGATAAAATTAAGGGTTTTAGCAATCTACGTGTAATTAAAGATATGAATGTGGGTGTCATTCCATAGTAAATAAAGTACCATATCTCAACGAATTGCATAAGGACGTATCGACCCGCTTCGCTTCGTATCGAATACTTAAACTATAGAAAAGTTCCGAGATCAGATACCATTTGTCACTTGCATGTAAGAGATTGCACAACAGTGGGAACGTAGTATAATCGAAATCATTAAAAAGTTAAAGTAATCACTGGACATACATTTTAAAGAAAAGCAAGAGAAAACTTTAATGCGTTGACTCAGAACAATTAGGCCCATTGGAACAAACATCATACTGTCTTGAACTTCTCTTCATCTCACTACGGTTCCCATAGTAATTTCAACAAATCCAACAACAACAACAACAGCAACAAATATATTAACAAAAATTTTTACCATCAACATATTCAAACCAAGGATTGACTCATGCAACTAGACAAGGTAAAATATTTCAAACACAGCGATTGCAGAGCAAAAGTTAAAACAACGGAACAAAAAATAAATATGTATAAAAACATGATACAATCCAATAGTAGATGTGATGATTAAATTGATCATGATAGCGAAGACTGATTTGGACTAGGTCGTCCAAGGTTAGAATTTGCTCCTGCTAAAGAAACTTTTTGTTATCTTCGAATCATTGGCGAATTACTTCACTCTTCTTGTGTGCTCTCTGAAATCTGTGGTTTGGGATAAGTCGAATAAAGATGAAAAAGCGTAAGCGACGTATATTTGATAGCTCTTTTGCGTGTTTTCCAGATAATGAAGAATTCCATTTTACAAGCAGCAATGACATAGGAAGAGTGAATAAGTTGTTATTTTTTAGTTATCAAAGACCTTACATTAGTATATTTTTAACAACAGTGTTTTTTAACCGATTTATCAAGTTAGCAGGTAATGTCCACAGTGGTCAAAAAGGTAACAACAATGGGGTAGCCGACAACATGGCATTCCCCCTAAATCAACATATCATGCCCTCCCTGCTTAGAAAAGTAGCACACCGGGATGACCGCAATCGTGCTATGGGCACAATTCAAAGTAAATTTGATAATAAAGTTGTAATAAATAATTTTGATATTCTGTCCTCAAATGGCCTATTAGTCCACATAATATATCAATATACATCAACAGCAACTAAAACAAACTCACTACATACTATGAACAGTTCAATGGTTAAATTGAAAGTGACATTTATGCCGTCTCGACCACTATGACGTATGCAGTAACCAAACGGTAGCTGCTATCCAGGTCACCATCATCGAGCCATTTACTCAGCTATCTGTTGAAAAGAAAAAGCAAAAAACAAACGGCAGCAAACTATAATTTTATAACACTGAAATACTGAATAAACTCGAGATAAATGCAGTATGTCCTAAAACTTTGTGAAAGAGAAAACATATCACAATAATATAAACAAGGATTAAGTTGGGCGGGTATTTCGAATTTTAAAAATATTTTCAGCTCCTTAAGTTACCAATCTTTTCTTTCCGTTACTATATGAAAAAAGGGAGATAAATAAAAAAACTAATCTTGTGCAATCGGATAAGTAAATCCCGGCTACATTATCCACGGAGCTAGACAATAAGGTAAAATAATTGGGGGGGGGGGGGAGGGGGGTAGCTTTGATAACCGCGCATATTACGAGACAAACTCAAATATGCTTTATTATCAAAGACCTTAGATTAATATATTTTCAACAAGACTGTTTTTGAACTGATTTATTAACAATTAATTATGTCCACAATGGTCAAAAGGATTACAACAATTGGGTAGCCGACAACATGGCATACCCCCTATTATCAACATTTTTTGCCCATCCTGCTTTGCTGACCTGCTACGGACACAATTCAATACAAATTTGATGATATAGTTGTATTTAATAAATTTGATATTAACATAACAGTTTAGAAACGTTTCAAAATGTTGAAATTGCTTGCATGTTTTTGTCTTTATATTTCTATGTATTATTCAAACACCCATTTAGTAGGTTATGTTATAATCTATTTAGGGACTAAATATTATTAAGAATGAAATAGTTATACAGTCATGTAAAACTTTAATTATGTTTTAAGTTTTTGAATTCAACTGTAAATTATAATAAACACTTCCCTTAAGGCATCTCACTCCTCACGTTTTAATTTCATTGCGCAAATGTTAATTATATTTAATATGAGTATGATTTTATTAATTTAATCATTACAGAAAGATCATCATTTCATAATTACACAAAATTCATAAAAAAAATCCAATTGAATTCAAGAAACAAAGAAGTGTAAGGGGGAACTTTTTTCTCGTGTGGAAGGTTTTTTTAGACGAACATGATAGAAACCAGCAATATAATGAATTTTCAATATACTTCTTTTTTTTTTATTATTCTTTATTCATTAATCACATTTTTAACATTTGATAGGTTTGTGACATATTCTCTAGGTTCTGTGTGACTTGTACAAAACTAAATTTACAGAGAGTGATAGACTTTTAGCATAAAATTATGCATATATATAGAAAAGGTCTGAATTTTTTAAAGCCAAAATTTGCGAGAACCTTAAATTTGAAGCCATATATCTAAACTTTGACATCACTGAGGCCAATGTTTTATTTTGTCAAAATAATAACGAATACATATCTACGTAAACTGGATTGATCTTATAAAATCCTTGATATTCAAAATGCTAAAATCAAATTGTAACTAATATAGAATTTTTATATTTCAAGTGCAAAAAGGTCACACATAAAATTTACAGCTTCGAAAATGTTTTCGTAATCCCTCTATTTAGTGTGATGATTGTGCATTATTCAAAACAATATTTCAAGAAAAAATTTGTTTAATCAAAAATACTGACAACAAATCCTAATGAGGCTGAAATTATATTTAGGTGCAAAAAGGTCAGATTAAATTGGCCTTAACTCAGAGAGATGAACACTGACCTCCCATTATCTTTGTATTTTTCAAGTATGTTTTGTCTACAGATTTCAATGATATACATATACTTCTCAAGAAATTCTTGATAGAAGAACATTGAGGAGTGGGGTACCTTAATGAATCGTGAACTTTGCCCTTGGGAATACAATCTGCGTATTGGTCAGTAAGGGGGGATGGCTAGTCGGGGAAGATGATGACACCCAGTGTGTTAATAGCCTTTTGATTACAGCACCAGCCTTTATAAATCGTTGCAGCGTCAATGAGCTTTGCAGTTCTTCTAAGATCCTGAGGATGTCAGGGGCACAATTAAGAGTCGACCATGAATTGGTTAATTTTGTTATTGGTTAGTTGGTTAATTTAAACAAGTGATTTTATGGTTAATAATTGGATTAGTTTTATTGGTAGATTTGGATGAAATCCGGATTATCTACGGTGCTCTTCTGGAATTCTTGAAAATTACTTTTATTAATTACGGATTAGTTTTAATTACTTGTGATGTTTTTACACCGAGTTACAGGTGTTTACTATCTTTTGGAAAACTATTGGTGGTGTCGATTTACCATAGTTTTAGGACAACGGGAGTGGTGGTGATAAAGAATTGTTGGTGGCGTCGATTCACCACAATTTGTTCGCCAGAGTTAATTTAAATCTTTACCAGTAGTTACCTATAAGAAAAATTTGTGGTAATAACTAGTTTAACGAGTGTCTGAATTTCTTAATTTTGTTTCATCGTTAAGTCATTGATCCCACATTAGTTTTTAATAAACTTTATACCGTTTTTGTATACTGAACTTATTTCCTGTGAGTTTCCAACACCAAAGAAGTTGCGCTACATTACGCTATTGTCTAATAAATTATTCAAACCCGAAGTTTGTTAACGTTTCGAGCCGCGTCACAATATATAAGATTTGACTTAATTCTGCTATTGAGATAATTTAATTTGTTTTCAATCGAGTACATATCATCCCTTAGATTTTTTGGAAAAATGCAGAGATTTGAGTTTTCTCAAATTCAAGAAAAAAAATCAGACTATTATAAAATTATTATTTTATGTGATTGTTAAGAAAAAAAATCGAGTTTGATAATTACTTTAGTGCAACTCGGGAATTTTTCTTTCTTAAATTGATTACCGTTGCTATGAACTTTTCAAAAAGTAGGAATTTTTGTGCTATTTTCTTTAATTTCCACAGCAACAACACATCTGTGCTGCATAACAAAGCTTTTTGGGGTATATAAGGATATTTGGTAGACTGTTCATTTTTTCAGTTTTCGGTTTTTCTTGGCCAATTTAACATAGCAGCGGAGTACATTTTTCATAAAAAAAATAGTCATTGATAGGAATGTACATGTAAAAAGTAAAGATTTACAATGTATCCAATTTAGATTACAAAGAAATGTAATGAAAACGATTTTTATAATATTCAACGGTTTTTATGTAAACATTTTAAAAAATATCGTATAACCATTTCAACGAGTTGGGCAAAGCAAATATAATATCACACAATAATAGATGTTCTGATTATCTCATACGGTTTGATTTATAACTTTTAGAAAGAATTGCATGATATTTTTTAGCCTAATTGATTACTTTGTCTTATTGTGACCTTGCGCAGTCCTATTTTTTATATCATTTTGGAGATAAAGACAGCTGTTTAAATGTAAAATTTAACTGAAACATGCCTTGAAACAATTCTTTTTCTCTAAATATTTATTTCTTAGGGCTTGATAACTAAAATAAAAATATTGCAGGCTTGAAAAGTCAAGTGCTCGTTTGTTTGAATATTGACTTGAACGAAAAACTAGTTGATGTTACTTATGATTTGAAGTTGAAAATATTGATTAAAGATTCTTGCTGGTGGTAAAGTAAAAGTCTTGGTAGGCATTATTACGGTAAATTCTTGTGAACACAATCAAACCGTTCAGTTTTCATCATGCATCGCGTTGTCAATAGCTAACGTGATTTGCAGTTTTATTAACTACATCCCTATTTGTTGTCCGTCATGATTTATAAAGTTAATCTCTGATAAAATTATTTTCTAGAAGAATAAATATTGATTTGAAATATACAGGAAAATCTTCAAAACTAGGTCAATGAAGCGTTGAAGCGAGGGATTATGTCAAAAATAGTTCTGACCTGAGGAATTTGATAAATTATCGCCCGTAAGAATTTGATAACTTATCGCCCGTTTGATAAAAAAAGTTGTATGAGATAAAATATTTTCTCTGAAGCTCAGGAAGCAGTGGACTGTTTTTATTTATACAATTCAGTGTAACAAGGGGATTTGTGTTATCAAAACTCTCTAACTAGAATTTCCTCAGTTCCCATTCAGCACAAATACCGTTAATTCACTCCTTATTAGACAATTACACATTTCTGAGGTAAAGTACTAGTCAGAACAGGTACGATGTTCTTTATATTGGTTTTTCATGAGATTTCGACCCTTTCATATTTCGCATATTTTAATGATTTTTTCAGCTTTTTGACCTCCCCAAGATTATACCCTGCATATGATTGACATTCCGTACCATGTGCATGTTGCACCATCACATGTCAGAAACCTGCTATTGTATAGCTTACTATGTCCCATTCACCTACTTTTTTGTTATTTTACCTCCCGTCTGTAACATGCAATTTCACTGTGTAAAGTCAATACAACAGTCATAGTCACCAGTTTCGAATTCGCATTTTACTTCTGATTCCATGTATTAAACCATAAGGGCCAACATATTCCATATCAATTTCAACAAGAGACATCTCTCTAACTATTGATAATTACTAAAAATCATTTCATGAATTTTAGCAACATTTCTAAGCATTCAAGTACAACAACGCTCAATTTTACAAAAAAAAATGACGGGTACTTTGTCCCTTGCTACCTCATCGACCCATTACACATGAAAGAAGAAGTGTACAGAGTGTACAGTGTGATTGCAAATTCCCACATACACTCTACATCATCGTTATATGTGTAAATTTTCAAATAAATTTTCATGTACACTTTGTACAATTCAACTTTAAGTGTACTGTGTCAGTGAGTTTCAGTGAAAATGTTGTACACACTGCTCATAAAACGTTAGTGTAAAACGAAGGCTACAATCGGTCTTCGTAGGACATTGACATTATTTCTAATTATTTATACTTTGATATTCATTAATTAATTATAATTAATATTCATTTTAATTTTTCAATTTAATCATGGTGGTTTTGTTTTGCTATTAAATTATAAAATTTAATGTATATACATTTCTTTGGTAATTGTTCAGGTTCAACCGGATTTAAAATAATCATACACGCACTGGCGCTAGTATAGTTAAGTAATCGATATACTACTAGTGCATGTACATATATGTATTTTCTTTAATCTTGAAATGTCTAGAAAATGGTAAAAAAAATCAATAGCCGTGTTTGTTCATAAGTCACCAAACTACTTAACTCATTGGTGCCATTTTATATTAATATCATTAACGACAAAAAAAAAAAAAAGAAGATACGGAATTTTATTGTATCGTTTATATATGATTCACAGAAATACCGACAAAGTGTTTCCTTTATGAACGAACAATGCTAATAAAAATATATGTCATAGAAATGATTATTATCTCCCAATTCACTACTACTTATGCTTAGTTCGGGCTCATGATTACAAGTGGCACATAAATGTTTTCAAAAGACTTTTATTAAAAAAAACTGTAAAATTACAATTTTGCTGACCTATTCATATTTCAGTCATTACAAAATAGTACATACAAGTAAATACTTTTATTTCAAAACAGTAACTGTTTATAAGAAAGCAACTTTTCAAATCAATAAGAAATTAAATGTATGTACAAGATTGTGTGTTTTAGCCACACAATAAAAACTCTCTTTAAATCTATAAAATGAAACGAAATAATACGGAAAGTGAAAAAGTGAAATTGTAACAATCAATTAAAAATAACAACATGATTATCCTCGATTTTTTTCAAACATTTATAATGAGTCATTATGATAATACATGCTATCAACGGATGAACTTGAAGATAACTAACATAAATACATTGATTAGCACCTAATAAAATGTATATTCTTAGTCTTTACTTATGATTACAAAGTAGAAAATATTGTTTTTTAATGTTTTTTTTCTGTAGGAAAAAAACTGCTAAAACTACAATTTCGTAGACAAATTCATAATGCATATTTTTTGTTACTGTAAGAAACATAAAACATAACAGATACAAAATCTATGAACTATTCAACGTATGTAAAGGTTTGTCCGCCATAATGAGAAAATTAAACAATGATTAAACTGAACTTGTGACAAGCAATTGAAAATTTCAAAATGAATATACAAATTTCCTTAATATACATTGTCCAAAATACGGCTATGTCCCGATTTGCCGGTATATGTGCTTTAATAATCACCTGATGTTTATACTTAATCTATACCTACAATTACACAAAAGTATATATATATATATATATATATATATATATATATATATATATATATATATATATATATATATTATATATATATTTATATAGTTTTCTCATGATTTTTAACAAAAAAAAAATAATGCAACAATAACATTTTAGCAGGGTACAGGTTTCCTTCATAAAACAATATGAACATAAAATAATGAACATACACTGTAAAGCTACTGAAAAATAGAACAGATTCAAAATATCTATAAAATTTGAACACATTTACAGAGATGTTTACCTAATTACTGTTTAAACATCAAAACCCTTTATATAAACAAAATAATGAAAAGTACAGACTAAACAATTGGTCATCCAAAGTAAACTGAATTTGTGACAAAATAATGATTAAACTTTTATTGAACCAAATTCAACTTTGCTGGACGTGGCGTTTGAAAAGAAACATTTGATTTCGATTCATTACAAAGATTCTGGTTTAAGATCAATGTCTTCATCTTTTGCCACTTGTTTCTCACTCTTCGTGTGTACATTTTGGACATTTTATTTCTTTTATATGCCCCGATAGGTGACTCTAAGCTTATGTCCTGGCTTGATGATAGAGGACTCGCAGTTTTCATCAGCAAATCACAGCAGACAACAACTACTGGGTGACATTGATGAAGCTCAACCTCCAAGAATCCAAGGTAAGTCATGTACCCTTGTAGTTACAAAATAAAAACAGATCAAAATTCAAGATCACGAAGGTTATCAATTACTCGTATAAGAACTTTTTGTATGATTACTGGTTTTTTTTCTAAAATACTAGTTCTTGGTAATTTATTTTACTATGTCAAATATTTACTTTGACGCGTTTAATTACGGTAAAACAAATTCTAATAGAAAAACACGGTAATCATAATGCATTTAACATAATTAGATTTAACGAGGCCGGGTGTAATTTGTTAAGCCCTAGATTTTTGAATGAAAATTTTTACATGAATTTCTACTGATATAATCATTTTTTTTAAGATAAAAAAAAGACATTTACCAAATCGTTTGTTTAGGGGATCATCCCAAAGTTTATTAATTTTTAACATTGGTCTCTATGGGATTTTGCTTCAAATGTGTCAATTTTGCATAGTTTTACATTTTTTAAAAACTTCTGTCCTAGGGATTTCTTTTTCTGTTCTACATATTAAGGTTATTGCTAAAAAGCATCAAATGGTGAAATAAAAAAAAACTGTTTACCTCCTGGTTTGTTCGAGGGGTCTTATCAAAGTTGTTTTTTGTATGCCCAATTTCCCAGATTTGTCAGAAATAGCTATTTTTTATTTGACTAAGGCGGAAATGGTTATCTTTATCGTATTATATAAAACATTCAGACATAACTAAGTAATAAATAAATATATAACATCACATATTAAGGGTCATTAATATAAAATGCATGGTAACTATCTTGAAATATATGAATTTAGCTATATTTAGGCGGGTTATAAAAACGTGTTAGGGCTAGGCTTGTTTAACCCTCTTCACGTTTTCGACCCGAGCCCAAATATAGCTTATACTTCAAGACATTTATGTTATTCCACAATATACATGTAATATCAATTTTACGCATCAATCGAAATATTTTCAACAAATTCCGCTGAATATCTGCAATTGAAACTATCACGACACGGCGTCAACAAAGCAAAAAGATGACGTCACAGTACAAATGAAACGCTGCGCGAAAGCGTGCATACTCGATCTGTACTCGGCCTCGTTAAAAAAATAAAAATATATTATAAGTATTTAAAAAACGCATTTCAAATGTTATAAGAAACATACCTATGTCAAAACGCTCAAACCCAGGAATCAGTAATGGTTTGTCCATACGTGCAATGTAGAATAAATTTATACAGATAGAAGTCAGGACACGGAATGTACATCGGTACAACCCAGTCAGGATATAGTAGAAAAACAGGAAAAATGACAAGTTCTGGTATACCCGTCTGAAAAAAAGAAACAAGAAAGCCTTTGTACATTAATTTATTTTTCCTGGGTAACAGCTTACAAGTTATGATATACAACGTTTTATCTTTTCTTGTCAAAAAGGTTTTACGTATCCTTGTGCAGGGTGATTTTAATTTAATAAAATTTAAATCTTTATCGTATCAGAAGTATTTCCTAAAGGACTAAGTGCGGTATTATGCATTTTTGCCCCCCAAAATCAGTTTTATAAAGAGCTTTAAAAATAAGGTGAAAGATATTCAAGTCATATTGAAAATATGGGTGTAAAATGTTATTATCACAATGACGTAATAATGTAGAAATGACGTCATGAAGATTGCCTTATTTTGATAAATTGATGTTAAGTAGCAAAATCTGGGTGTTTTCCGATGGATTGGGAAACATCGAGTGTAAGCTTGCTCAAGTACCATCTTGTAGCATAATGTGTATAACTTTCTCAAGAAAAACATATGTTAAAACCACACTTGAGCTCTATACTTACAAATGCAAAACATAAAGCAAAAATGAGTATATTTTCATCTGTTTGCAAATTTGCTTATTTAGGGGACGTCATAGATAAACAGCAAATGAGCAATTATGACAAGATTAAAGTGATAGGCATCCTCTGTACAACGATTTATGAAGATTTAATTTTTTTTTAAATTGGTTGAAATCGGGGGCAGATACATGTATTTGACCATACCGCACATAGTCCTTTTGGAAATTAATAAAAGGGATACATCTTGGGCAGTTATATTATCAGTCTTTTTTCAATATGAATTCTTCATTTGCAATGAATAGTGCGAAAAGATTTAATATACCAATAGTTTTTATTAGTAATACGATAAATAAGAGATAGTTTTACATTCCTGTATTAAAGCGGCATCGTTGATCATGTCTAGTGATATTTGTTCTTTTAAGAAATCAATTTAATAATTGCGCGTAGTGCATAGATGAAAAAGTTTCGCGGTCAGTTTTTTCTTTGATATGTCAATCAATAAAAAAATTATCAAATTCATTACTTATCGGTTAATAAAACATTTTCAAATCATAAAATATGAAGTGTCATTGATCAAAAATGTAAATAATGTAAATAAAGCAGCGCGTATAAATACAAAACAACATCAGCAACAATAATCAAAATGGATGCGGCTTCAGCTATTGTAGAGCTATTGAGATGAATTTAAAGGATTAAATAAAAACAAAAATTGAGAGTTGAAATCTGAAGCGAATGAATTGAAAACGAAGGAAAATACATTCGATGACTTGTGATATTATTCATTGTGCAGTAACACAGGGGCCAAGACCGTTTTAACATTAATTTCAATGTAACCATAAATAAAGAAAGGAGTCGAACTCTGACCCAAATAAAAAACTACCAGCTCTCTTCAAAAGCCTAATAAATCAATTATTTTTTTACAACACTTGCAATATGCATGTATTTTTCAGAAAAGTAATGTCTAAGATACACTCATGCCGAATTTCAAATTGATGGATCTTAAAATAGCGGAGATATACGTCATTATTCTCTCAAAGTCGCCAGTTTATTTTTATTCGGATATTTACCGGTCCAGGGCTCACAATGGGATTTTGCCTATAACAACAGCAGTATTGCAACAAGTCGAGAAACATTCACACAAATCTTTCAAAATCTCATATCAAACGCACACTACTTACATCTTTAAATTCCGATAAAATTCCTCAAATACTTTCCAAACTGAATTTTTATTCTGCAGCCACATCAACTTCTGACCAGACCGGCCATTGTGATAGAAAATGTTAAACTCAATTTCATTGGTTAATATTCCTGATGGTCCAATCAGAATCAGTCTTTCTCGAAGACGTCAAAATGGCTGGCCCTGTCAGATGTCAATGTGGTTGCAGAATATAAGTTCAGTTGGGGAGTATTTAGAGAATTTTATCGGAATTTAAGGATGTAAGTAGCCTGCGTTTAATGTGAGATTTTGAAAGATTAGTGCGAATGTCGACACATGATAGTACATGTATGTGTGTGCAACTTTTGTAAAAGTTGGGTAACTCGATAGCCAGTAAGGTACATACATGTAAATATATGTCTGTTGCTTGGAATACGCCGAAGGAGTTAATGCACTACTCATAGCTTTGCTTTACGATGCTTGTTCTGATGACCGATCATGTACTGTACTGTACGTGTGTTAATTTAACGTTATTAAATTTGAACAGCAATGTTACCGTGAAAGTGTAGATCTAAAAGCCATTCCTGGAATTGGAACAGCCAGCCTCGCCGTAATTATTGATCATTGATCCTTAACAGACGAAATCGTGGAAAGACGCTTTATTTTCTATTTCATGAATTAAATAATGTGTTTTGTTTATTTTTGAAAGTTATACTTTCAATTTTTTTTCATTAAAAGTTGTATTTTGTTTGCTGACAATTAAACATACACAACTTTACATTTTGTTGACAGTGTTTATTTTGAAAATCCCTGTTCTATAAATAGTGTTGGATCAGAATAGTTGAGAAAAGTAAATTTTATTGATAGACTGGTATCAAAGAAATTTTTCGACCAATCAGAAGCGCCAGTATCTCATCAAATGAATAAATATCAAATGATTGACGAATAAAGGAGTACGAAACATGATATCGTCTAATACGATTAAATCTATTGAAGTTTATTTTAGAAATCCAACCGAAGAAATATAACAAGAGGCCCATGGGCCACATCATATGATAAAATCAACTTAAGTTATCGATCCTCATGAGCCTCATGAGCCTCAACGTATTTTTTCATCATAAGAATGATACTTTACTTTCAACCTTTATAATTCAATTGATATAAAATGATTCTTAGAGAGTATCAATGCATTTTATAAAGTTATTGTAAATTTCCCTACGATGGATAAAATAGAATAAAGAAACAAGTTGAGTTAAAAAAAAATTGCGGTGCATCGATTGGCTCGAACTCTATACCAAGATGTATATAAGTGGGAGTGCTCCGTGGATCCACTACGCAAAGCATGCAGTTGTGTAACTGATGGTTATACTAGACGTATAATACTAAACTAAAATTGTCTCAATAAAAGTAAGATTTATGGTACGAATGAAAGATATCTGGATAATTTAGAGTTATCGAACTTTGCTGAGAATCGAAAATAGTTAATGGAGTCATGATACATGTACAAACTATCTGGACAATGTTCAATATCACATGTAGATCCTGTATAAATAAAATCCATTTCCCCCTGGATATTCTTATGTTTATAATTATAAGTCCCTTAATCATAAGACACGATGATTTTACAGTATATTACATGTTGAGTACTGAAGTTCTCAAAACGATCCTTAACTTTTGTTTATGTATGGGATATAAACCTACATCAAAATCTGAACCTCTTGTGACCCCCCCCCCTCCAATTGTAGCCCCATCCTACCTCATGGCGATCATAATTTTCACAACTACGAATCAACACTACTTGAGTATGCCTTTACACACGTTTCAGCTTTTCTGGCTGATTGTATCATGAGGAGAAGATTTTTTAAAGATTAACTCAATACATTTCTATGTAAAACTTCGACCCCCCCCCCCCCATTGTGGTCCCACCCTACCCCCGGGGGTCATGATTTTCACAACTTTGAATCTATACTACCTGAGAATGCTTCCACACAAGTTTCAGCTTTCCTGACTGTTAGTTTCTGAGAAGAAGATTTTTAAAGGGTTACTCAATATATTCCTATGTAAAATTTTGACCCCCATTGTTGTCCGACCCTACCCCCAGAGCTCATGATTTTCACAACTTTGAATCTACAATACATGAGAATGCTTCCACACAAGTTTCAGCTTTCCTGGCCGATTAGTTTCCGAGAAGAAAATTTTTAAAGATTTATTCAATATATTCCTATGTAAATCTTTGACTCCCCATTGTTGCCCCACCCTACCCCCGGGGGTCATAATTTTCACAACTTTGAATCTACACTACCTGAGGATGCCACCTTGCAAGTTACAGCTTTCCTGGTCAAATGGTTCTTGAGAAGAAGAAAATTTCTCAAAAATTTTCAATTATTTCTAATTATTTTTCCTTGAAAAAGGGTGTGATCCTTAAATTTCACAGCTTTGAATTCCCTTTGCCTAAGGGTGATTTGTGCCAATTTTGGTTGAAATTGGCCCGGCAGTTCTTGAGAAGATGTTGAAAATGTAAAGAGTTTACGGACAGACGGACGGACGACAGACAAAATGTGATCAGAAAAGCTCACTTGAGCTTTCAGCTCAGGTGAGCTAACAATGTTACTGAAAGTAAGCAACAGTTTTATTCACAATTGGAGGTCTGTCTTTTCGTCTTTGAAAAAATCAGCATAATTTTGCCAACTAAATATTTTTTGTATCTATACATGTAACATATCAAAAAATATAATTTATAAAATTATTTTTAAATTTTTTTATTGCAATTCAAACTACCTGTTATCCAGAGCCAGTGCCTTTTCCCAGTGCTTTCCATTGTCAGAACTTAGATAATGATTTTGTAGGAACACACGACTACTGATGAATCGAAGAATGAATCTCAGGACAAACAAAAAGATCACACCGGGTCTGCAGTAGACAAAAACAGGTTATAGATAGGATAAGGAAAAATATATGTTATAAAAAAAGATAAGTTTAATACTTACAAAACAAATTCCAGTGGTGTCAGAAACACTTCTGGAACCTTTTTCATTATTGGCAAAATACAAAAGTAAGATAACAGGATGCAAACGGCAATCACCACTGATTGGAAGAGCCCGTAACCTAAAAAAATTCATAATGTAGTTTTATTACAAGTTCTTTAAATTACTTCATTCTATTACTGAAAAACTTATCTCTGGTTCTATTATAGAAAACCGTAAAACCTTATCTAGGGTTCTTTTAATATATCGATCTTTTCATAACAAAATTGCGTTATCAATAACATATCTTCCATTATTGGGACCTGTACACGATTAAGGCACAAAATGTCTAATTTTGTTTTTCTGTTTTAATGTCTAGTATGGTAAACATGCATGCTTTAATGCCTCATCCACCTTTTTTTTAAATATCGAATTACAAGCGAGATAATAGAGTACAGAATAGTTTGCTTGTAGACAAAGCGCGAATCTTCATATTGTTCACATGTGTGTTGTCTTGGTTTTCGTCTCCATTAAATCTACAATAGTTGGTGGAAATTTTATCTATCGACACAAATAATCAATTTATCCCTTTTGCCATGAGGCAAGATTAAGAAAATATATGAACAGTGCATTATTTTGTGAACAAGGGGATACTTTAATTAAGCTTTATTTTCCTTAAAAATAAAATGCTTTCTTGGTGATACATGAACATATCCCGCATTAGGTTTATTTTTTCTGCAATGATCGCTACCTTCATAACCCATATAAATCAAACAAAAACAAATTAATAAACTGGTCCTAAAAAGATAAATTAACTTAATTATTGTTAATGTACATCAGTGCGTTAAATAAAATTAAAGAAACAGCCTAATTGTCTTCTATGGTCTTCTATGGGAGTCTGACATTATCATGATTATTACGTGCAGTCCGTGATTTTTTTCTTAGGTTATTGAAGTCTTCGATCGATCGATAAACTGGTCAGAGCTGGATTGTGTCGATTTCAGTCCTGACAGGTTCTATACCGCTGTGAATTACACTTAATGTCCGTAAGAAATAAAGGGAATCGTACTAAGTGGATATAAATATATAACGGTAATTTATAACCTCTATATCTCCCGTGCAACTTGACTTCAAACAGCAAGCATTTGTAATATTCGACGTTATCACTGTGTACATTAAATAAGCAAAATGTTGATTTAAAATCGTGTCTATGTCCTTTCAATTACTGTTCTTATTACGTAGAAATGCTTTATAATAGAACTATACTAGACCTTATCTCCTGTTATTTTTATTATTCAAATTCATTTTTTTAAAATGGAAAAAAACACTTTATAAATTATATAATGGTAATCAAATCAATCAGACCTGCAATAAGGTATGAAACCTGGTGCCCTGCATACATTAGATTTTTTACCTAAAAAAGTAAATTGTTAAATATTCACACAAGTAGTATTTTTCATTGTTAAAAATCATATATCACCTTTTTTTAACATAATATGCCAATCAAGATGTAATTAGTTTTAGCCAACGTTGCCAACTACATGTAATTCATTTTCGTGCAACAAAGGTTAACGTCTTTTAAAAAAAAGTCAGGAAAAAAAACACCTCTATATTAAATTTATAGTATATCTGCATCGTGTTTAACTCAAATGCTGTATCATGGAAATTGTGCATATTATAGTACTATCTAAACAGCTTGGACCTAGGGTAGGTCTGTCTATTTCGCTACTGGCCATTCAGACTTGGCTCTTTGAAATCAACATGATTTGTTTCGCTTTTAATGCAAGAAAAAGACAGTTACATCCTCCGGAAAGTACAAGGTCTTGTTAAAATGGTTCTATATGAAACACTGCATGACAGTAAGATTAACACTTACCAGCATTTCTGAGTGATCAAGTTTGCATTGACTGGGAATAAAAGATTTGTCTCCTCTCCATCTTTTCATTAGATGTTGTCTCTGAGACCGGTAGATAAGGATCATGTTGGTTATCAGATAAACAGCGGATGTGATGTTGCTGATTATCAACGACACTAAATCAAGACAAAAGAAAGATAGAAATGGCATTATTTTAGAATGCCATATGATTCACATATTAATTGTTAATGTATTTGTTTTTAGAAATGTAGTTCATCGAGATGTTTACAATACAAAACTACCTCTAATGACGTCCGATAAAATGACAATCTGTTCGTGAACATTCATTGAAATATTAAAGACAAGATCCGCCAAGTTCGACAACAAACTCTCAAATATCTCTCCTACATATAACGTCGCTAGAAAATTCTACAAATAAATCATCAGTTATTATTCATATAATTTGGTTAATATCTGATACAAGAATGAAAATGAAATGATTTTAAAAGATATCTGAAGTTAATGAAATTAGCGAAAGAATAATATAATTACCGAGTAGAACACAAGTAGGACAATGGTATTGATGGCAAGAGTCCTCGTTGTACATCGATACAGGCTCTTGTGAAGACAACATAGCTTTGCTTCTGCCAAAACGGTCTCCGAATACGAAACAATTCTTTGTCTATTAATAAGTAAATGTGTATTTTTAAACTTGACTTATTTAAAAACATACTGAGCTATAAACTTATACATCTGCACTAATTTCTTTAATATATATTATTGATAAATAAATTATATATTCATGTTCTTTTAAAAAATACTGTACTTAATGATATCCTTATTAACAATTCAAATTTTAAAAAATCAAAACTGCTTTAAAACGGAGCAAAATTGTTCACAATGTTTATGACTTAATTAGAAGTAGTGAACTGATATATTATATCTGTTAATATACAATTTTTATAACAAAACTCTCAGAGAGAGAGAGAGAGAGAGAGAGAGAGAGAGAGAGAGAGAGAGAGAGCGAGTGTGTGTGTGTGTGTGTGTGTGTGTGTGTGTGTGTGTGTGTGTGTGTGTGTGTGTAAAGGTAAAGGCAATGAATCACGCAGATAAACCTATAGACATATACCTTATATCGTTTTTCTCTATATTAGATTTGGGTGCCACCAGAAGTTTCTTAACATGCAAAACTTGGTCAATCTTTACTAGGTCTTCTTTGTGCTGAATTCAGAAAAAAACAGAATACAAGAATTGTTTAATAAATGGAATTTTATGCATATAGAATTCAACCAAGAATTTTAAACGAAAATATTCTTACAAATTTGGATTTTTTAAATATGGCTGTGTAAAATCGGTAGACAAACAAAATCATGATGTAGATTTCACTGACAAGCGTAACAGCATACAGAGCCCAGTACTGAAAATATAGACAAGAGGCCCATGGGCCACATCGCTCACCTGAGGAACAATAGGTATGATAAAATAAGCTCAATGGAGTCATATTACAAACTATCTGGACAATATACAATAATTAATGTAAATCCTGTATAAATAAAATCCATTTTCCCCTGGATATTCTTATGTTTATAATCATTAGTCCCTTTTCTAACAGGATGATTTTATAGTCATATCATGTGTTGAGTATTGCAGTTCTCAAAAAGATCCCTAACAATAGTTTATATATGGGATATAAACGTACAGTAAACTCTCAACCTTCTCGTGAGGCCAAAGAATTGTCCTGGGGCCAAAGTCTTAACAATTATAAAGAATCATCTGGCTGATTAGTTTCTGAGAAGATTTTTAAAGATTTACCCTATAAATTCCTTTGTTAAACTTTGATCCCCCCCCCCATTGTGGCCCCACCCTACCCCTGGGGATCATTATTTTCACAACTTTGAATCTACACTACCTGAGGATGCTTTCACACAAGTTCCAGCTTTCCTGGCTGATTAATTTCTGAGAAGAAGATTTTTAAAGATGACTCTGTTTATTCCTATGTAAAACATCGACCTCCCATCGTGGCCCAAACCTACCCCCAGGGGTCATGCTTTTCACAAATTTGAATCTACACTAACTGAGGATGCTTCCACACAAGTTTTAGCTTTCCTGGCTAATTAGTTTCTGAGAAGAAGATTTTTAAAGATTTACTGTATATAATCATATGTTTAACTTCAATCCCCCATTGTGGCCCCAACCTACCCCCAGGGGTCATGATTTTCACAACTTTGAATCTTCACTACCTGAGGATGCTTCCACACAAGTTCCAGCTTTGCCTTCGAATTAGTTACTGAGAAGAAGATTTTTAAAGATTTACAGTATATATTCCTATGTTAAACTTCGATCCCCCATTGTGGCCCAACCCTACCCCCGGGGGTCATGATTTTTACAACTTTGAATTTACACTACCTGAGGATGCATCCACACAAGTGTCAGCTTTCCTGGCTGATTAATTTCTGAGAAGAAGATTTTTAAAGATTAACTGTGTATATTCCTATGTAAAACGTCGATCTCCCATTGTGGCCCAAACCTACCCCCTGGGGTCATGATTTTCACAAATTTGAATCTTCACTACATAAGGATGCATCCACACAAGTGTCAGCTTTCCTGGCCAATTAGTTTCTGAGAAGAAGATTTTTAAAGATTTACTTTTTATATTCATATGTTAAACTTCGACCCTCCATTGTGGCCCCACCCTATCCACAGGGGTCATGATTTTCACATCTTTGAATCTACACTACCTGAGGATGCTTCAAGTTTCAGCTTTCCTGGCCGATTAGTTTCTGAGAAGAGGATTTCTAAAGATTTACTCTATATCAGGCTTGGGGTAATGCTAAATGTAATGGTAATGCATTGCAATGCATTACATGTTTTCAAAGTAATGCTAGTAATGTGTAATGCCTCAAAATTAGCATTACAAGTAATGCTAATGTAATGCATTACTTTCCAAAATCTAGTGTAATGCTGGCATTACATGGCATTACTTTGCATTACTATGCATATTTATGCATGTTCACTTTAAAAAATGTGATGAATAAATGAATAGTTGAAATTGAATTTGATTAAATTTATTTTTAAAGAAGAAAGAAATAATTCTAATTAAGAAAAAAAGGTTTTAATTGTACATGTTTTATTAAAAAAGGTTTTTTAAAATTAATTTTTGAATTGTTTATATTACTAAAGATACATGTAACAGCACAATTTCATAACATTTTCAAGAGTGTTGTTATTAAGAGTTTTTAATCATTTAAACAATTTACTCCAATTAGTTTGCACTTCAATAAGAAATGTGTCAACAACACACTATGCCCCCAGGATAATCTAAGTATCAAAACAATCTATTGTTATAAGAAGTGCTAAACACCCCAATCCCCTTCCCTTCGCTATGTCACAATAGAATAGGAGACAGACATGCACCTTTAAAAGCAAAATGAATGCCTTGTCCATCCATGATGAAAATCAATATCACTTCAAATATTATATAACCCATTTGAAAATAATCTTACTTATTTTCTCTCTTTCTCTCTGTCTCTTTGTCTTTCTCTCTCTCTTGTATATTAATTACACTGTACATTAGTTTGGACTGATAGAAAATACAAGATTTATTTATTTAATCTATTATTGCACTAATTAATATATCATAAGATAAAGATCGTCAAACAGTATTTTCCAGCCCAAGCTTTGACTGCTCCTGCAAAACATTTATTTAGTATAGCCCGTAAGATGGATGCATTTAAAAGATGAACCCTTTGAAACTTCGATCATAAGTGCAACAGCAATCTTTTGTCTTAAAGTGTCCTCCGTAAAAAGAAATACGATTAAAATGTATTAAGAAATATAACTGGGAAAAATCATCTGTTTATAAATTAATAAAATCAAGTGTCCAAAATTATAAAGATTTGTGTAATCTGGGGATATATCTATATTTAGCTTTTAAAAACCGCAACATTATTTCATAAATTGTTTTTGTTACGCATGTTATCCTGTGTCTCTATTTCATATCTGATATTGTATCATGCCAAATGTCTATAAATATCATTTTACTAATGTAATATGTCGTTCATATTGCCACAATATGATTATATATTGAGCAAATAAAGAATGACTCTTGTTTATTCATTGAATTTGAACCTGATACTGAGCATGAAGCTGTAGATATGTTAAAGAGTGTTGTATATTTGAAACATTTGCAAAAACTCTTTATTAGGTTTACTTTAAAAAAAAAAGTAATGGTAATGGTAATGCATTACTTTACTCATGTAATGGTAATGTAATGCATTACTTCAAGAAAATCAAGTAATGGTAATGGTAATTTAATGCCCAAATTCATGAAGTAATGGTAATGTAATGCATTACTTTACAATGTAATTCGCCCCAAGCCTGCTCTATATATTCATTTGTTAAACTTCGACCCCCCATTGTGGCCCCATTCTCAGGTGAGCTAAAAAGGTTAAGTTTACAATTCAATAAGTTGGTTTCTGGAAGAACAGATTTTGAAAATTTCGTAATAAATATTGACAATTTTTTTACTTTTTAAAGCGCTAAGCATAGCTCAGCCCTTTATTGTCGTTAGACTTCAACTTCCGGTGCATCGAATAACCGCCCCCTCTAAGCAAAAGTATACATAATTTAAACTGGTTAGGGAACCAGTTTCAGGGGTTTATGCACATAACTGCACGGGCTATTGTGAATCTAATTTACGGGTTATTGTGAAATTAATGTACGGGGCTTACATACATCATTGCAGGGACTGTCATGCAGTGATGAGGAAATATAGTGCGTATACAGAAGCTGAAATGCTATATACATATATCTGTTATATACATACAGAAGCTCGGTTAGCGCTTTTCAGTACTATCAGTACTTTGATTTAATCTTTAGCTTTTAAGATCTGTGTACAAACATAGAATTGTTAGCAAATCTCTGTATCTTGCTTATAATTCGAAGCAAACACTCAAAAATGGTTAGTAAATAGAAATTGTTAACAATTAAACACAAGAAACATGCACTACATGTATAACAAATAAAGAACACAATTTATTTTTTCGAAATGAATCATATATATATATACATGTATATACCTACATATTTCCGTAAGCGATATCAAACTCTATTTAAACTGAATAAACTAGAGAAAATGCCGAGCATCTCAACAAAAAACTATTGCATCAATCTACCATTACGCAAAAAATAATGCCGAATTACCGATAGAATGAATTGTAATTCAGTACTCATACAACAGATTTTGCTTAATTTGCGCAGGTAAACAGTTAACGTAACTGTTTGATTTACCGAAGTCTCTGTTTGATTTGATACGTAAAAATCACGAAATACAGACGACAGTTTCCAGGTTACAAAGCATAAATAATGAAAACGAAACGAAAATCAGAACAAGCTAACATCAACGTCATGTGTGAAAACTGTCAACGCATTGAAATATTTAGCCTCAATTTACTTCACAAAATCGGCACCAATATATTTTTCATGTTTCAAAATTTTCCCTTCATACGCGAACTGTTGCACAACAAGCAAATTCATCATAGTCAGATCGACCCTTTTTCGTATAATGTCATGGCTGTTTTAAACAAAGAACCTCGTTTTAGAAGTATGGAATACGAGTCTTGGTAAAATGGGTAAGCAAAACCGGGCCGTGGCAAAATAAAAGCCGGGGCAGATCGGCAATCGTCAATTCCAAATACGCATTATTTTGCAGCAATATTTACAGCAAATACAAATATACTGGTCCATCAAATATCCTGAAATTTTAATGAGATTGGCAGATTAATAACTGCTTATCTTTTGTTTTGCCCAGGCCAAGTCTTGTCTACCCATTTTACCGGATGCCGAATCCGAGGCTATTAAACTGATTGAAACACGCCTTTCCTTTATTATTATTTTCGTAATAACTCAGATTTGAAACAGAGTTAGACCTTAATTTTTGCAATTTATATTTTCCTTCCCATAAGGATAATTTATGCTAAACTACGTTGAATTGGAATCAGTAGTTCTTGAGAAGAAGATTTTTAAAAATGCACCCCCCTTTTTCTACAGTTTCAAGGTTTTCTCCGCTTTGAATACAGATCGGACTTTTATTTCTGCAATTTATATTCGCCCTCCCACGAGGATGCTTTGTGCCAAATTTGGTTGAAATTGGATAAGCGGTTTTAGAGAAGAAGTTCAAAATGTAAAAAGTTTACAGACGGACAGACAGACGGACAGACGGACGGACAGACGGACGACGGACAAAAAGTGATCAGAATAGCTCACTTGAGCTTTCAGCTCAGGTGAGCTAAAAAACTTAATGTACGCGATTTCGAAAATTTAGACAATAAAGCGCCTCTAATATGCACAGTTTCTCATAAATTTTATTATTAAACTTCAAATACAAATGATATTCAGAAATATTTCAAGCGATCTCTTGCTTGCAAAAAAAAAATTGTTTACTGAAGTTGTTCAAGTTTATTTTTTGTTAAAACAATACAAAAAAATAAATCCAAAAATAAATTTAGAAACTTATCAAATTGAATGAATCATCAATGACAATAACGAATATTTCAAATGTGAAAGAAAAAAGACTCGATAAGCTCTGTCATTTACAAATATAAAAATTCAGTGTGTATTTCCCCCTTATTTTCGCATTGAAAACATGCGACCTTCAATTTCCTATATTTACATTCTACTGTGTTTTTCCATTAAATTCTGTGATCTTCAAATGCCTCTAAATGCAACAAGTAGTCAAAGGTCAAATTAACGAGTTTAATTATGACGTCACAAACGTTGAACGCTGTAAACTGCAACGTCACAAGCGAAAATCAAAGTTCACGCTTGTGGCTGTTACTGTGGCTCTTCCATCAATATTAAGTTACCCTTAGGATAAGATAGGAATTTTAAGGTATGAATCACATTTGCAGACAAGGCAAGAAGTTAAAATAATGTAAATATAAACATTAAATCATGATTTTTTTAAGTAAACACTCTCATAACTGCAGAGATGTGTGCATACAAATTTTCATAACGCGCTAACGCGCGTTACTCAATTTATATGTACACACCGCTGCAGTTCTGAGAGTGTATACTTAAAAAAACATGATTCAATGCTGTATTGAATACAATTAGCTGATTCATGCGCCAGGAGCAGATATAAAAACATCATCACGCGGTTTGAGTATATATATTTTTTATGTAAGATTAATTGAAATGTTAAAACTTGCATGATCAACTTGATGTGTTCTAATTGAAAATATTTGTTAATTGTCTTTTCGTTAATAAAGAGAAAAAATTGACAAATTTTCTGGTACTTTATCTGAAGACGCGGAAGCGACCTAAATAGCATGTTAATATGGCTGTTCCATGTAAACTATGTTTCCTATCCCTGACTAAGAGTGTAAATTATGGCTTTAGAGCGACTAACACAATAGTTCATACAAATAGACATTAGTATGAAAATATAAATATAAGCATTGGATGCCTAGTTTTGGAGGTCGTCGATCCTATAACACACCAAGTGGTGCAGACAAATTACATGTAGCATACCGCGCAGTATTCAATTTGTCTATACTGCCTGGTCTCTTATATGACCGACGACATCCAAAAATAAGCATTCAATGCTTAAATAACACATTTCAATATGAAAGCCTTGTATAATTTATACACAATCTCTATAATGTCAGCCAACAAAACACGGATTACGTAAGCTTTTAAATCATTATTTTCTTACCCATCTCGATTCCTCACATATGTAACTTCTTGCAAACATAACAGATGTCCTACAACAGTATGGAAACAAAGTTGAATCATTATTATTATTCCAACTAGTACTTAATTCAAATTTAGATTATTTTATGCTCTAACTACACGATATAATTTCTAAGCAGACCTGGACGTCCATGTATTCTTTAGGTCAAATGGCTTTAAGAAGAATTTTCAAAAAGATTTATATATATATATATATATATATATATATATATATATATATATATATATATATATATATATATATATATATATATATATATATATATAATATTCCTGTTACTGATGATGCTTTGTGTCACGTTTGGTTAACATTGACCCAGTGGTTCTACAGATTGAAGAAGTTGAAAATGTGAAAAGTATACGGACGGACGGACAGACGGACGGACTGATGCCGGACAAAAAGGGATCAGAAAAGCTCACTTGAGCTTTCAGGTCAGATGAGAGAAAAAAAAAACCCACAAAAAACGGACAAGGTGACAATTTTTTTTCGCTATATACATTTTAGAGATATACAGTGTACTTTATTATTAGATATATTAGGAATTCTGCTAGAAAATAAATTCAAAGAAAAAAAGTTAGTTTTTTCAGCTTTCGTAAGCATGTTACACTTGTATAACAACAAGATTGCACATTCTGAGTACATACCGATGTATGTAAAATTCAATATAGGTAAACTATTTTACACAATGTTTGTTTTTGGATGTTTTAATCAAAACGGGCATTACATTTACAGGGCTTGTTAACTGATTAGTTTGTGACCCGTGTAGAAGAATAAATACCCCCGTAGAGTAATACCGACTTGTTTTGTCAACCGCTGGTGAATAATTAAATTTAGTTACTTCTCGATACTTCTATGATTTTTCGGGGGTAATAAATTTTCATATCTGCCGAACGTTAATGCTATAAATTGTTTATGATACCGAACAACACGTGATTATACAAAATTATACAGAATACATCAGGTTTTCACAGTTTTTCAACACTTGAAAATCAAACATCGTTGTGAATGGTTACCGGGGTCTTTCTATGTTACTTTACTATTATAAAAAGAATTTAAATGTAGCTATACTAGTTATCCGATAATTTGTAAGCTCATCCTTGGGATTTCTTAGACACGTGGAATGAAAATTAACGTGGCCTCCGAAGGGTATGTGATATGATGAAAAATATGACGATGACAAGGAAATATGAAGTTCCCTATCACGTGATTATATTGAACCAATCAGTTTAAGCGTTATACAGAATTATTATAATGAGGTATTGTAAGAACATTTGTTCCATTTAGATAATCAAAGTACTGAAGAACTGACGGGAGTTGATTTTGTCGATGTTTATTTATTTTAAAATCAATGATATGTTATTTTGCATGACAAGTACATGTAGTTTCTAGTTTAAATTACGCACATTTTTATAATATTAATTTTTGGACTTTTTCGACATGAATGTCGAGAAACCCCCATATAAATCATGTTAAATAATATTTTAAGATAAAATTAATTCAATCAAACTATGTATCTGTAATAGAAATATTTCTCAAAAATTGTATGGATCCAAGCAATATTAAACTCAAGTCTCGATCAACCAAACGCTCGGCTGACACCGTAAATCTCCGACAAGGATTTACAGAGACAGCCGAGCTTCGAGTTGAACGAGAAAATATTGAACTCTGGCGTAGGAATACATACGACTACAAAAAATATTTAAATTGTTTGTACCATTCAAAATCTGACTATTTTCAAAGTATTTATAAATAAGTTTCCTTGAAAGACAATGCTTTAGCATATTTAACATAAAAATTATCAATTATTTTCAAGAACTAAGTCTTGTCAGCAGCAATGATTTGTGCTGAGGTCCAAACACTGTTTCACTTTCGGTTTGTCTGAGTAACTGCATAGGAGAGTTTATTAAAATCAACTCCCAAAAATCAAGAAATGCTATGCTTGCAATTTAAATACCAACATACATGTATAATCAGATTAAGTTCCTATGCAAACGACCGATTTACAATCCAGTCAATATTGTATGATTCATAAAATGTTGAAGAATTAAAATCAATACATTCATTTGACATTATGGACATAGACCCAATGTGTCAGCATACATTGTACTATTCAATGAAGTTTTTGTTTTAAAAAGTCGTATTGGATCAACGTTCTTATGATTTAATATATTGAAGCGGTGCGTATTTGAAAACTCACAACAGTAATGTATAGAGAAATCCGACGAGAGAACCAAATACTCTTGATGACGAGTTCAAACAGGCGAAGATGGGATAAAACACCAATGCAGCCATGAACATCAAAAGGAACAAAACTATGGCTGAAATATAAACATTATAAAGTGAACACTTACTTTCGAGAAGTATTACTGCATAATTAGAGGATACACTCATTATTATAATTGTATAGGAATCTGGGTTAAACTATTGCTGATCTTGTCTATCAATCCTTACCGATCAACCATCTATTAACTGATAACTGGATAGCAAACAAATAAGTTATTATATATTCCAGAGTACACCCGAAGGCTGCTGCGTTGGCAACTGAGTTTGATGTGCCGTCCAGAAAATTGATGGGCCTGAAATGAAATTTTTAAAATCGTTAGCACAGACTTAAAATCATTCAGGAAGCTTTTTGTGTATGTTGTTCAACAAATACTATAAAACAATGCTATAAGATACACGTGTATACATACAATCCAAACAAGAGGCCCACGGACCCTAATGGTAACCCGAGTACCAAAGCCATTATATCGGCATGTCAAAGTATTATTTTAAGTTCTATTTTAGACTTCATTTTGGAGACTCAGCTCTAATTTGAGAGTTCTGACTTTTATCCCCGTTTTTATAATTTGATGTTTTAAAAAAAAATATTCGTGAAAATGGATGGGGCTTATGGGTGTCAAAAGTCGGGGAAATATCAGGGTATTTATACTTTAGCTCGCAGGGCCAAAAACTATAAAAAAAAAAACTTTTGGTACAAAGAGACCTGCAGGTCTGTAATGGTCAATCTTTTATAATATTTCCAATTTTATTTAATGCACACAAAATGCAAACAGCTTACATTAACAATAAAACCATGCACAGGAAATTAAAGTAGATTGTTAATATACTACACACACTGACAACAATGGCACCTATAAAAAAATACATGTTCACAGTATTGCTATATTGACCACCCCCACCCCCCCCCCATCCAATATAAACGGCCTCATATTCTGTTAAATATGCAGTGAATTTCACAATTTGAGAACATGACAATATGAACATAATAACAATGCATTTAGTTTATCTCCCACGACTGTGAAAGTACAAAAAAAAAATAATTAAATTGATACATTTTTGCTATTGGCCCTTCTGTCCTAGGGTTTATTAATTTCACAAATTAGGAATAGGGCCTTACGAATACCATAATTATGCATTTATTTAACTATTGAAGTGAATTTTTTTTTCTCTAAGATATGCATTTTCACAGCATGGCCATGTTGGCCCCGCCTTAGAACACAAACCCATTACACAGGGGCCTTGAATTTCATTTTTTTTAGCACTTCATTGACATCATAGCCATACATTCGTTTTTTCTCAAATTTAAATTGGTGCAGAGAAGAAGATTTTTCAAAGATTTAGTTCATTTTTACTTCATAGCCATATTTACACCATATTAGGCCTTACGTTTTCTCAAAATATGAATGAGAGTAGAGAAGATGATTTTTAATTACAATATTTAATACATTTTCACTGTATGGCGACATTGGCCCGCCCTTCGGCACGAGTCCCAAACTCCATGAATTTTACAACTTCGGTAGATGACTTTATGGACATCAGAATGATGTATTTAAATTTTTCTCAACTATACGTGGAAGTAATGAAAAATATTTTCCAAGATTAATACGTTTCACTATATTACTTTATTGTCCTCACATCAGGGTCTAAACCCCTGACCGAGCGATCATAAATTTCACGATTTAGGAAGAAGACTTCGTGAAGATCATAATTATGCATCCAGTCTATCTCTTTCTACTATTAAAGAATATAAAAAAAATCATTTATATATTTCACAATATGGCCATAATGACCCATTCTTATGCCTGAGTTCTTGATTTAGGGGTCATGAATTCAACACTTTTGGTAAAGTGCTTCGTGGACGTCATAATCATGCATTCAGTTTTATTCAAATATTTATGGAAGTAGAGAAGAAGATTTAATACATTTCACTATACGGCCATATGGGCCTTACCCAGGGTCTGAACCCTTGACCAAGGGGCAATAAATAGCACAATTTTTATAGAGGGAATCATGGATCATGTCTTAACAATGCATTTAGATGTTTCCCCTAATGTGTGGGAGAAGAGAAAATTTTTGATAGATGTTTGCATATTTTGCCCCACCGATGGGGTCCAGGAGGTGATGGGTCATAAATTTCACAATTTAGGTTCCTTTTCTCCTAGAGATGCTTCACACTAAAAACAAGAAATCATATTGACGCAAGCGTCAAATGGGCCGCAAAAAATATAATTGTTGTTTGAATCATTGGTTGTTTACTTAAAAACACACCACAAAGAAGAAAATAAGAGTTGGTTGTACTAATTTTTATGGTAAATTTTAATATACTTTCAGCAACTTGTTTTGAAGTTTAACATTTTACTATTATCATAAAGAATCGATTTCGTCACTTAAGCATTTCTAACGGAAATTGTATGATCATTGCCATAGTATGAAGTAATGGAGAAGACACTGCATGATTTGTACATTGCTCTAATACAAATTTTATCATTTTTCTCCTGGAGATTATGTATTTTAAACCATTTTGGTTTTTTTGTTGTTGCATTGTATTGAATGAATGCATTACTTCAATATATGATTTCAAGGGACCTCATAATAAAATAAAAATGGATTAGTTCAAATTTTCCAGTCAATTGAAATTTTCATTTCTGTCATATTCTTGCGTAAATAATTGATATAAAATTAAATGTCATTTCATGATATCCTCTACCACTTTTTACATGAAAATATAATAAATACACACGCAAAGTCATTTTATTTGACATGGCACATGGAAATTCAAATATATCATTTATATAAAATTTAATAACATTCAGGTCTTTAGTATTTCAGGTTTTTAGTATGTCCCGCATACCGATCCTGATGCACTCGGAACTACTCGGATGTCTCGCGCACTCGACGTTTGTATGGAGCGTAGCGGAATCAGCCGAGGATTGCCGATTGATCCTGATGCATTGTTTAAAGAATGAAGAACTCCGAAATTTTCCGATTAGATTATAGTCTCGATAACAACGCGCCAAATACGACAATCTACTAAGTATGACATACTTCTCATTTACGAGTAAAACAAAAAATATGTGATATTTTCTAAAAGGCATAAAACATATTTCTACATGCAAATTTACTTTTAATTTATAAAAATAAGCATAGTATTAATTCTATTTAAAAAGAACTATCCCGCAGAAACGCAGTAACAATATTTAAATGTGTATCAAATAACGGACCGCCTTCCGGCGGCCCGTAATAAAAACAATTGGCATTGCAGATTTAAAGAATATAAAATGTAAAATTATTAATGCACGTCGACTAACGAAAACTAATTTCAATATATCACCTGAGTGACCCAGGTGACCTAAAAAGACTGCTATTCTTATTAAAACATATCCTCTTTTACTGTCCTCTATTATAATATTGCATCAATTTTTAGCTAAATTTTTTTTTCAAGATACAATATTTCTTCAGTAGAACCTATTAATTCAAAATTGATAATAACATAAAGACTCACAATGGTAGTCCTGGTTTTCCATGACAAACGTCAGATTTGTATCGTCTTCTCTCGAACATGGATATGATTAGTATCGCTACTAACTGAAATAATATGTACTCTGATAACGCATTAAGTAGTCTACTTCCATCCTTAAATCTAAAGTATTGTTATATCCTAAAGACATGAAATAAACTGAACATTTCAGCATTAAACAAAATCATAAACGTATAATGGGGTTCAGAGAAGTTGTAATGGAAATTGAAGGAAAAGTAAGCAAGCTCAGATACAACAGTCTCCACTATATTTTGACAATAATACACATACCAAGTCATTATAGCTTTCCAAAAATCCTGCCTTAACAAAATTCTTCAATGGAAACATGCATGTGTTTAAGTACATGTATAAAAAGGAATTTATGTGATCGAAATACTTACAGTTTTATGTATCATATTTTTACTTTGTTGTACTTTCATGTTAAATACTGAAATCTGATTGGTTTAGACGCAGTTCATAATCTGTTCTATTACCCTCAGCGTTAGCAACGCACTTAGCAACGGGTAACATTACGAATTGTAACATGCGCGATAATCATGCGCGTACGGTTCGCCTTAGAATTCACTTTATTCCTATCTAAAATCAGTGATGTTTTCTTTAAAATTAAGACATTCAGTATAACAAAATAAATAGTGCCTGTTTGGGAGGATAACAGTTGAAATTAACACCCTCGAAAACCATTGTCAACCTCCGCTTCGCGTCGGCTGACGATGGTTTTCTCGGGGTGTCAATTTCAACTGTTACCCTCCCAA
Source organism: Magallana angulata (assembly GCF_025612915.1). NCBI lineage: Eukaryota > Metazoa > Mollusca > Bivalvia > Ostreida > Ostreidae > Magallana > Magallana angulata. The sequence goes on along the minus strand of NC_069116.1, from coordinate 57,091,077 downwards.
ACAGGCACTATTTATATAATGTTACATTACGTTAATTGTTCATACTGTGATAGTCTGAGGATTCAAAGGGCTTTCAGGGTTTTCATTCTCATCCCGCTAAGAGCATTTGCAGGCTATAAGCCGGATCCTAAATATATCAAATTTGACTCCAAATCGGTGTGCTTCAGAAGTTTTGCCCACCTCCACCCCTTGTAGCCTACTTACTATATGTTATTTGTTTGTTTGAGTTGAATAGATAACTTCCTCTTATAAAAGGCGTGGGATATTTTTTGGACCCATCCTTCTGCTGCATTGTTGATAATTTACTAAATGTGTGCAGTCTCACATTTTCATGTTTATATGCAGTATATTTAATAAATGCTCTTCACACAAGCCATTGTTTTTCTTAATCAACTTAGCAGCAGAACAGAGCTGCAATTGCGGTTCAGGTTCTATTCTTCAGTAATAGTAATGTATAATTTACCAGTATTTAAGGATAACGTTTACTCAAGGTTTGAGATTTCAAAAAATATTTTTACAAAGTTCAATATCTGAAGTCCAATGTTGTTTTAAAAAAACAAATTAAATAACAACGTTATTAACAAATATTGATATTGATATCCATGATATGTTTATTTGATGAAGATATGCTCCGACAAAGGTGGATTAATATTAAAACAGAGGAAATTTGGACTAATTTTTTCAATTTCTTATTTTCTCTTAAAAACTTTCTGTTGCAATGAAATTGCAAAAGTTAAAGTTCTATATGTTTTTCATATCTTTTTACATATTTTTTGTATTTACTTGTCTATAAATTTATATCACTGGCTGGCACGCGATTGGAAAAATCTTTCAAATACATAAAATCGATTCGAGATAAAATATCTTTTAATTTTAATCATTGACCTCATATAATGTTAATGTCAACATAATACAGACAATAAAAACAGTTTTAGGCAATCAATGCTTTAGAGCTCCCATTAGTCAGTTTTTTGTAAAATTCGATCAAAAATGGGTACAATTTGGAAATTGATAGAGGAAATTCGGACTAAATCAAACTTAAAATATGAGTTTAAAACGAGTCATTCAAATATAAAATTAGTAAAGCTTTACGTATTTTATAATTTCCCAACCTACAAATTGTTTATTATTTCTAATAATTACAAAATAAAGAAAACCTTGAAAATGGTGGACAATTTTGACAAATTTGGTCAATTTTTTCAAAAAAACATTTAGAGGTCACTAGCAGAAAAAGTAGGTCATTGACCTAGTTATTTGAAAGTGAAAAATAGCACCACAATAGTGGGGCTACAATGAACAATAAGTAGTTTTTCGTTCCTATTAGTGGATTTTTTTTCGCCCCTGAGTAAACGTAATCCTTAAGAGCACATTAATATGATTTTCGCTGCTGATCATAAATTCATGAAAAGAACGTGCAGATTTAAGACGAAAGAACTATATGTGATAAGAGTTAAATTTAGCCCCCATAATTCGACATTTTTTAAAGTGTTTCGGGTACAATAAAATGTTATGTTATATTTTATAAGAGTTAATGTAGAATATATTTTTCACCTATTTATTTGATTTATTTGCACTCACTGGCAGTATATGACGTCAGAAGTGACGATATTTCTAAAATTCAATCAAAATCAGTCAAAAATGGACATTTTTGTTATCTTTTTATGAATGGGAAATATAGGGCGCATGCTTGAACAAGGAATTTTTTTTGTCACTTATTAGTCTTGGCTAGATAAATCTCTGATGTTTTGTTTGTTCAAGCCTGCGCTCTATGTTTTCTGAAAGAATAACTGCTTGAAAACAAGCTGTTTTATGCTAAAATGTAAAAATGGCGGGAAAAGATTGTCTATACGATGTCATATTTCTGAATTGTGGGCAGTTGAATCAAAATGAAATTTATGTAAAAACATCACATATATATCTGTACAAAGAAAACAAAGAATTACAGTAAAATGATGATGTTCATTTTAGGGGGCCATTTTATGTCCATATCATATATATAGTCCTTGCAGTCTTTTCTCTCATCTTTTGCATGTACATGTTTATGACTTGAAATAAATTATATATAGCTCTAAGAACCAGTGTGCGCGGGAAAAATAACGAGCTAAACCTACAGTTCATCAAACAAAATTTTTTGTCTACGTCCCATAGTGCTCTCTAATGTTTTCACCCGTGGTGCTATGCCAAAAATGGCCGACTTTAAACTCGTAATTTACGGTGTCTTCGATTTCGAAGACACGTTTTGAGTACCGCATATGCTTTGGGGAGACTCAAAAGTTTTGTTACATGCTTCCATACCTTCGTATTGAGTCGAGATACGTAAACAAAGACGAACAAAGTCATGGATGCGATGCCTGCCTCATTGATATATGATTTGTTTTCAATTTTTTTATATAGAGATTATATAAATAACTAGACACGATCTCGTTGCGAGCAACGAGGAGGTCTTCCGTGCGATTTTTTGAAGGTTATATGACCTTGACTTTGATATTTGACCCTTTATCTCCTTATCGGGGCAACAGCAAAAAAAATTGATGGTTGAATTTTGTTAGGAACATCATTCTCAGCATTTTATTCTATATTAATTTTCAAAATGATGCTTTTTAAAATATTTATTCTGTTTGAGGTATGTTATCAAAGTTTTGTACTTCTGGCCCCTTAAAACCCATTAAAAACCCCTTAATACGGAACACATGATAAAATAATTATAATATATTGTTAAATAAATGTGAGATGAACATTATTGCTTCCTAAACATATAACAAAATATTTTTCAGTAAAGTGCTATGGAAGAAAGACTTTAGAGCCCTTTTGGTCCCTAAATTGAAGGGCCAGCCCCTTTTTCTTGGCATCATATGAAAGTTCTTTTGATATTAAACATATTTTGTTCAACAAGTGTTTAGAAATTCATTGCCGTTTTTTAGCTATCTGGGATATAATGTTGTAGGGGCCGACCCCTAATCTCCTTATTGGGGCCAGATAACCATTCTTTTATGATTCAATATTGTTTAAAACATCATTCTAAGCATCTTTTATTCTATATTGCTTTTCAAAATATTTGTCCTTTTTGAGATATATTCGATCGAAGTTTTGGACTTTTGGCCCCTTGAAACCCCATAATAACGCATAATAAAAATTTTATAATGTATAGTTTTATTAGTGAAAGATGAACATTTTTGCTTCTTAAACATATTACAAAACATTTCTCAGTAAAGTGCTATGGAAGAAAGACTTTAAAGCCCTCTAAGCCCCTAAATTGAAGGGCCAGCCCCTTTTTCTTGGCATCATACGAAAGTTCTTTTAATATGAAACATATTTTGTTCAACAAGTGTTTAGAAATTCTTTGCCGTTTTAGAGCTATCTGGGATAGGACGTTTTAGGGGCCGACCCCTAATCTCCTTATTGGGGCCAGATAACGAAACTTTTATGATTCAATATTGTTTAAAACATCATTCTAAGCATCTTTTATTCTATATTGCTTTTCAAAATATTTGTCCTTTATGAGATATATTCGATCGAAGTTTTGGACTTCTGGCCCCTTAAAACCCATAATTACGTAACGCATAATAAAAATTTGATAATGTATAGTTTTATTAATAAAAGATGAACATTTTTGCTTCTTAAACATATTACAAAATATTTCTCAGTAAAGTGCTATGGAAGAAAGAATTTAGAGCCCTTTTGGCCCTTAATTTGAGGGACCAGCCCCTTTTTCTTGCTATCAAACGAAAGATCTTGTAAATATAAATTTTATTTGCTCTATATGTTATTGTAAAATATTTTCAGGAAAGGAGATAAAGAACGAAAACCATTAAAAATTACGTCGTTTTTTCAAACTCCATTTTCGGGTCCAGGCGAGCTTCAACGCCTTTGTAGCCAGACAACCATAAATGCCTTTAAACACATCTACAATCTTTTATCTACAATCCCTGAAAATTTAAATTCAATATCTTTTTTCGTTTAGGAGGAGATAGAAGGACAAAATGACCCTCTAAAAATCACTAAAACGTCAATATCTCCCGAACGGAAATGACGTCATTAAAATAAAAAATTATATATAAGCTTTTTATCAATATTTACAAGATCTGAAATTTTCACGAAAATCGGTCAAGTCGTTTTCAAGAAATCGCTTGTACAAAAAAGCGTAAGAAAAAAAAAAAATAATAAAAGGGAACTAGAGCAAAGCTCGTTGCAAAGCAACGAGTGGGTCTTCCAGTGGTGTCGAGAGTAAACATAGAAGTTCCTGTAAGAAGCAGAGTTCTAAAACCAACTACAAAGAAAATAAAAGAAAATATTTTTAAAGAATCGAATAATTCTTAGTACGACTTAACAATGTCTGAATGATTTCAAGAACGAATTAACAAAAACCTTTACAATTTCTAGAAGTACTTCATAAAAAAAGTCCCGAATGTCTTCAAGTACGAATTAACAATTTCCGAATCATTTGAGGTACGAGTTATTTTAATTTTTAACATAACTCTATTTTCTTAACCAAGAACGTGGAATCAAAATTTCCGGAAAACTCAATTTTTAAATCCCAATATTTTTGTAATGCATCGTCCGATTTTAAAACGTATTTCAGTTTTAATTTAGCTTAATAAAAGCTCATATGTTGCTTCATGATTTTTATCAAATTGTTGGTCAGAAAGGAGTTATTATGAAAAGACATAATAGCCCTTCTGGCCCCTAATTTGAGGGGTCAGCCCCTTTTTTTTATATCAAATAAAAGGTCTCGCTAATATAAACATTTTGTTTACAAATGTTCACGGATGGTTAACCGTTATCGAGATATCTAAACAACTGTATTTTAGGGGCCGACCCTTTAACTCTTTACCGGGGCCACTAGCAACAAAATGTATGGTATCATATTGTTCAGAACATAATTTTGAACAACTTTTGTTCTACATTGCTTTTAAAAATATTTCTCCTTTTTCAGATATTAATTATCAAAGTTTTGAATTCTGGCCCCTTGAAACCCCTAATTATGTAATATATGACTATGGTATGATACTGTATAGATAAACAGCTGTACAATGAACATTTTTGCTTCTATAATTAATAACAAATTATTGTTCAGTAAAGGGTTCAGGACCCCTCTTGACCCCTATTTGGAGGGGCCAGCCCCTTTTTCTTGATATCAAATGAAATGTCTTGCAAATATAAACATATTTTGTTCAACAAGTGTTCACGAAATGTTTACCGTTCTTAGGATATCTTTACAAATGTGTTTAAGGGGCCGGCCCTTTATCTCCTAAATGGGGTCATGAAGAAAAAAAATTAAGGTGGCATATTGTACAGAACATTAATTAAAGCAACTTTTGTTCTACGATGCTTTTCAAAATATTTCTCCTTTTTCATATATTAATGATCGAAATTTTGAAATTCTGGCCCCTTGAAACCCTTATTACGTAACATATGACTTAGGTATGGTACTGTATAGATAAACAGCCCAACAATGAACATTTTTGCTTCTATAATTAATAACAAATTATTATTCAGTAAAGAGTTATTGTAAGAAGACTTTACAACCCTCTTGGCCCCTAATTTGAGGGGCCAGCCCCTATTTCTTGATTTTAAACGATAGCCCGTGTATTTTGAAACAACTTTTGCATTACATGTTTTAACTAAATATTTATACATCAAAAGATATCTCAGAAAATGTGCAAAAATTTCGTGAAAAAATTTGGTGCCAATTTTCAGGTTCAGGCGAGCTTTGAGGCCTTTAGCAATTTTCATCATTGGAAGCATGGGGGTACATCTATATTCATTCATCTACAATCCCTGAAAATTTCAAGCTTCTATCTTGATTAGTTTCGGAGGAGATGCGTGGACAAAATGACCCTTAAAAATTTACAAAATCGTCAATATCTGAAACCGGAAGTGACGTCATCATTTAAAAATTTTATAATATGTAGCGCCGATCATGCTTTATCCGTCCTAAAAATTTTGTGCGAATCGGTTGGGTAGTTTTTAAGAAATAGCGCTCCAAATAAGTCAGAAAAAGAAAAAAAAGAACTAGAGCAAAGCTCGTTGCAAAGCAACGAGTGGGTCTTCCAGTGGTGTCGAGAGTAAAGATAGAAGTTCCTGTATGAAGCAGAGTTCTAAAACCAACTACAAAGAAAATGAAAAAAATATTTTTTTAAGAATCGAATAATTCTTAGAACGACCTAACAATGTCTGAATGATTTCAAGAACGAATTAACAAAAACCTTAACAATTTCTAGAACGACTTAATAAAAACAAAGTCCCGAATGTCTTCAAGTACGAATTAACAATTTCCGAATCATTTTAGGCACGAGTTAATTTAACTTTTAACATAACACTATTTTCTTAACCAAGAACCTGGAATCAAAATTTCCGGAAAACTCAATTTTTAAATCCCAATATTTTTGTAATGCATCGTCCGATTTTAAAACGGATTTCAGTTTTAAATTAAGCTTAATAAAAGCTCCCTTTTTGCTTGATGATTTATATCAAATTATTGGTCAGAAAAGAGTTATTATAAAAAAGACTTAATAGCCCTTCTGGCCCCTAATTTGAGGGGTCAGCCCCTTTTTCTTGATATCAAATAAAAGGTCTCGCTAATATAAACATATTTTGTTCTACAACTGTTCACGAATGGTTAACCGTTATCGAGATATCTAAACAACTGTATTTTAGGGGCCGACCCTTTAACTCTTTACCGGGGCCACTAACAACAAAATTTATGGTATCATATTGTTCAGAACATTATTTTGAACAACTTTTGTTCTACATTGCTTTAAAAAATATTTCTCCTTTTTCACAGATATTAATGATCAAAGTTTTGAATTCTGGCCCCTTGAAACCCATGATTACGTAATATATGACTTAGGTATGATACTGTATAGATAAACAGTTGTACAATGGACATTTTTGCTTCTATAATTAACAACAAATAATCGTTCAGTAAAGAGTTATTGTAAGAAGATTTAAGACTCCTCTTGACCCCTAATTGGCGGGGCCAGCCCCTTTTTCTTGATATCAAATGAAAGGTCTTGCAAATATAAAAATATTTTGTTAAACAAGTGTTCACGAAATGTTAACCGTTCTTAGGATATCTTTACAAATGTGTTTTTTAAGAGCCGACCCTTTATCTCCTAAATGGGGCCATGAACAAAAAACAAAAAAAATTAAAGGTGGCATATTGTACAGAACATTATTTTAAGCAACTTTTGTTCTTTAATGCTTTTCAAAATATTTCTCCTTTTTCATATATTAATGATCGAAATTTTGAGTTTCTGGCCCCTTGAAACCCCTAATTACGTAACATATGACTTAAGTATGGTACTGTATAGATAAGCAGCTGTACAATGAACATTTTTGCTTCTATAATTAATAACACATTATTATTCAGTAAAGAGTTATTGTAAGAAGACTTTACAGCCCTCTTGGCCCCTAATTTGAGGGGCCAGCCCCTTTTTCTTGATATCAAATGAAAGCCCGTGTAATTTGAAACAACTTTTGCATTACATGTTTTATAAAAATATTTGTACATCAAAAGATTTCACAAAAAATGTGCAAAAATTTCGTGAAAACATTTGGTGTCAATTTTTAGGTCCAGGCGAGCTTTGAGGCCTTTAGTAATTTTCATCATTGGAAGCATGGGGGTACATCTACATACATTCATCTACAATCCCTGAAAATTTCATGCTTCTATCTTGATTAGTTTCGGAGGAGATGCATGGACAAAATGATCCTTAAAAATTTATAAAATCGTCAATATCTGAAACCGGAAGTGACGTCAGCAAAAATTTAACTAAAAACATTTATCCCCTCCGATGTCCTATAAGTCCGGAAAATTTTGTGCAAATCGGGCGAATAGTTTTCGAGAAATAAAGCTTTAAAGAAGGCAGAAAAAGAATGTTAAGAATAACTAGAGCAAAGCTCGTTGCAAAGCAACGAGTGGGTCTTCCAGTGGTGTCGAGAGTAAAGATAGAAGTTCCTGTGAGAGTTCTGAAACCAAATACAAAGAAAATTTTAAAAAATATTTTAAAAAAATCGAATAATTCTTAGTACGACTTAACAATGTTTGAATGATTTCAAGAACGAATTAACAAAAACCTTTACAATTTCTAGAACGACTTAATAAAAAATGTCCAGAATGTCTTCAAGTACGAATTAACAATTTCCGAATTATTTTAGGTACGAGTTAATTTAACTTTTAACATAACACTATTTTCTAGACCAAGAACGTGGAATCAAAATTTCCGGAAAACTCAATTTTTAAATCCCAATATTTTTGTAATGCATCGTCCAATTTTAAAACGGATTTCAGTTTTCAATTAAGTTAAATAAAAGGTCCTCTGTTGCTTTATGATTTATATCAAATTATTGGTCAGAAAAGAGTTATTATAAAAAGACTTAATAGCCCTTCTGGCCCCTAATTTGAGGGGTCAGCCCTTTTTTCTTGATATCAAATAAAAGGTATCGCGAATATAAACATAGTTTGTTCTACAAATGTTCACGAATGGTTAACCGTTATCGAGATTTCTAAACAACTGTATTTCATCTTGAACTTCTGGCCCCTTGAAACCCCTAATTACGTAATATATGACTTATGTATGATACTGTATAGATAAACAGCTGTACAATGAACATTTTTGCTTCTATAATTAATAACAAATTATTGTTCAGTAAAGACTTCTTGTAAAAAGATTTAAGACCCCTATTGACCCCTAATTGGAGGGGCCAGCCCCTTTTTCTTGATATCAAATGAAAGGTCTTGCAAATATAAACATATTTTGTTCAACAAGTGTTCACGAATGGTTAACCGTTCTTAGGATATATTTACAAATGTGTTTTAGGGGCCGGCCCTTTATATCCTAAATGGGGTCATGAACAAAAAAACTTAAGGTGGCATGTTGTACAGAACATTATTTTAAGCAACTTTTGTTCTACAACGCTATTCAAAATATTTCTCCTTTTTCATACATTAATGTTCGAAATTTTGAATTACTGGCCCCTTGAAACCCCTTAATACGTAACATATGACTTAAGTATGGTACTGTATAGATAAACAGCTGTACAATGAACATTTTTGCTTCTATAATTAATAACAAATTATTATTCAGTAAAGAGTTATTGTAAGAAGACTGTACAGCCCTCTTGGCCCCTAATTTGAAGGGCCAGCCCCTTTTTCTTGATATTAAACGATAGCCCGTGTAATTTGAAACAACTTTTGCGTTACATGTTTTAACAAAATATTTATACATCAAAATATATCACAGAAAATGTGCAAAAATTTCGTGAAAAAATTTGGTGCCAATTTTCAGGTTCAGGCGAGCTTTGAGGCCTTTACAAATGTTCATCATTGGAAGCATGGGGGTACATCTACATACATTCATCTACAATCCCTGAAAATTACAAGCTTCTATCTTGATTAGTTTCGGAGGAGATGCGTGGACAAAGTGACCCTTAAAAATTTATAAAATCGTCAATATCTGAAACCGGAAGTGACGTCAACAATTTTTTTTACTAAAAACATTTATCCCCTCAGATATCCTATAAGTCCTGAAAATTTCGTGCAAATCGGGCGAATAGCTTTCGAGAAATAAAGCTTTAAAGAAGGCAGAAAAAGAATGTTAAGAATAATAATAATAGAAAGAAACAGTAGAAAAACAAGAGGGTCTTCCGTTGGAAACGGAAGACCCTAATAATAATAGAAAGAAACCGTAGAATAACAAGAGGGTCTTCCGTTGGAAACGGAAGACTCTAATAATAAAGAAAAAGAAACCGTAGAATAACAAGAGGGTCTTCCGTTGGAAACGGAAGACCCTAAAAAGAAACAAAGCAATACCAATAAGGTCTTCCGTTGGAAACGGAAGACCTTAAATACTAGCAAGAGCCATATTTAAGTGTCATATCGATCCATTTTTAAGCTAACTGTGCATGCATGTACAGTAGGCAGGTAGGTACATAAGAGTAGGGAGGAAATAAACAATAGGACATTTGGAACTAAATAAAAAGGAATAAAATGAAAATATAAACAGTTTAAAATTTAAAATATCACACCTTCAAACAGGCACAGGGCGCTCTCTCTCTCTCTCTCTCTCTCTCTCTCTCTCTCTCTCTCTCTCTCTCTCTCTCTCTCTCTCTCTCTCTCTTTCTCTCTCTTGGGGTAGGGGGTTGCTCTGTATGTATCATAACCATTAAAATTAGTACCTTTGACAAACTTCTTGTAGAGCAATAATCTCTAAAAAATTCTTTGACGTTCGTTGATACCTAAACAACATTAGGTTGACAATGATGCAAGGTATGTCGCCAGAACGGTAGCACGGTAAAACATATTATTAAGATGTAAAATCAACCGAAAGGCATCTTTAAGAAATAGGAAAGTATAATTCAAGCACGTAGCATTATTGTTTAAAGTGTGTGGGGGCAGCTTCATCCAAAACATCTTGACAACCAATTAAAAAAAAGAGTGAAGTTTACAAAATCATGAAAGATAATACTAATTGTTATAATATTTCAATTCAATTGAAATTCCTTATCTTCAGTTTCATTTATTACATGCTTAAGCAAAAGTGGAGGTGTGGGGGGGGGGGGCAAATCGATGATATTTCCATTTATTATATGTAAAGTTCTACAAATGTCTGCCCCTTATCGATGATACGTGCACGTGTCTGTGATGTGTACACGGTATGCTCTGGAGTATTCTCATGATCCCAGTATGGACTCGTCCACTAATCAGCGTGCAAAAATTTTGAATGGGACATATTTTGGCTTTACCATTCACGCAACGGCTGAGATCTCGATACAGTTTCTTTTGTAAATGAATATATACATGGGTGTATTATGTTTAAATTCAAACTGATAATTCTTTGCACTGTTATTGAGGGTAATCCAACAGCAATTATTACTTACATTCTACCGTGATAGACAATATGTAACAACTTGTTGCGATGACCCACCTCACCAATATCTACCGATTAAATACAGCTAATGTATTTTAAATTAGGATTACACACGTGTATGGTGAACAACCCTTTACTTGAAAACTTTACATCATTACATTCCATATAACATTTTCGTCCATTGTGAATGTAAATGCGGACATCAAACATGCATCTGATTCGGTACATTTTTGATTTTTATGAAAGGTCTTGATCGATATTGCTTGCTTCCATTGTCTGCACTGTTTCGGAGAAGGTACATGTAACTTTTACACCTTAGACATGCCTGACGTCAGGCAATGAATGACAGGATAAACATTAAATACATTAAAAATCTATCTATCTATCTATCTATCTATCTATCTATCTATCTATCTATCTATCTATCTATCTATCTATCTATCTATCTATCTATCTATCTATCTATCTTTCTTTTTTTCTTTCTTGTTTAGTACATACCGCATAAAGAGGCATTCCAACATCATAAAATATTGCATTTGTATATTCCTGACACAGTTCAATAGTCGAAGTTGGTGCAGGCACAGTAGTTGTCACGTTACTGGTTTGGTTTTGCATTCTACAAACATATTGACAATGGCTAAGCGTTATTTTTATATGTATGTGTTAAGCTTTTTAAAAGATCCTTAAAAGTATTGTAATATTTTGTTACTTACTTGAAAATAATCGTTTGAAATATAGCATATATCATTAGCGTAGTATTTCATCTTGATATAAAGAAATGTTTTCTTTGATTTTTTTTTTCATTATGATTCAACTTTGACGGACAAGTAAATGTCTGTCTATTTTTTCATGACGAAAATTTATCTAATTTTATCAGCTTAGACTTTTTATGTATACTTACATGTAGCCCATGCTTATTTACGAGCCTACCGTTTTAGGAAAGAATGATAGCTTATTCGATGATAACATGACACTAATTCTTGCCTGAATGGACGTAATGATTACAGGCTTAACTTTTAAAGATTGGTGAGCTAGCGCTGTGGCCATCGTAAAACACTGAAGCAGATTTCTAAAACATTGGTTTATATTTCTGAATCGATTAATTAACAACAGGAAGGCACAGTGGTGTAGCCTACTGGAATTGTGTTGGAGTGGGGTCTCAATTTAGAATTGTGAATCTAGAGTGGATGTCACATCGGCAATGGCATATCTTATTGCCTTTATCATTATGTAGTTACTGTAATTTCAATTTCGAGGTGAAAATTTTCAAGAACCATTGCAATCGTATCTTCTCGGGCCTTTCCGGCAAGCTCGGAAAACATATCCGAAGTTGTTTTCCGAGCTTGAAGGAATTTAAGATAATGTAAGCTATCTATTATGATATTGAATATAACGTATGAGACCTTAAGCTATTGTTACTTTTTGACATTTACAATAAAACACAAAACTTAATGTGAATATGATAAAACGAAATTCAAATGGTACAGTTTATCTACAGTAGTTAAGTATTCCCAGAATCCCCCACTATGGAGTCGAGCATGCGTATTCCAGTGAAAAGGACTAACGTAGTTGCTAGCGCTCGAGAGCTTTAGCAATAAGCCTAGGTTTAATAAAACGGATGTACACGCGGCATTCCGAGCAGCCCGAGTTCTATTCGCTTTTCACTATTTACTATACACTATTCAAACTAATATAAACATGCTAATATACGAAAAAACCAGTAATATAGTAAAAAAAAAAATTATAGCCATGGTTGATGCTTTTGATGGGCATTACCATGCTTTAAAAAAAAAAGAATGGGTGTCTGTTTTGTATAAAAGAAACATTCTGCATAAAATAGTAAATTCTGTTTTACTATTAAGGCTATTACTAAGGCAGGCGCGGATGGAAAATTAATCCTTATGGGCATGTTAATTGTTGCAACAGCGGAAAAAGAATATTTTCTATTACCACATTTATTTTCAGAACTCATTTATCCACTAATAAATGAGGATAAAGTTTACAATCAATTAAAGTCTTCATTTTATTTTGACTACAAGTACGTAGATTCTGGGAAATAGAAAACACGAGGCACGATTTTTACTGCCAAACTGAAAGGGACAAATAAAACTATGTGGTCTAAAATTTAAATGATAATAACATTTGCAGGGGTGTGTATATTTATAAGATACATGTAGATCGATATATCAAATTTGAGCTGAATTTGTGCAACGGTGGTTGGTAAAATGATCGAAAAGTGATTTTTTCATTTTTTTTTTTGGAAAGTGTAAGAGGCACAACTCTGTCAAAAATCATTGCACCGGAACTATATTCGAACTCGGAGTGTATATTAATAAGGTACATCTATATTGTAAGTTTGAGTTGAATGTGTGCAACTGTTGTTGAGATAATGATCGGAAAGTGAATTAATGATGGAATGACATGTACAGAAGGACGAAATGACGGAACGGGGCAACACTATATGCCCCAGCCATGGCGGGGCAGAAAAATCCTGTCTCACTAGTGAAATAACTTCTGTATCCAACTATAGAGCATTGAATGTTCTCTATTTGTTTACTGATTATAATCTCTTTAATAATGTTTCGGTCGGATAACAAATTGATTTTTTTTTTGAGAAAAAAACAACACGAAATGCAATTCTTGAAAATAGAGTAAATCGATTTAAAATTTCTATTCAATGTACGTGAGCCTCCAAAGTATCCAGCATTGTACTACTTGTAGTTAAACTCGAAAGTTTATGTGAGGACGAGATGTTTTCAGACAGATTTCACTCGTCAACGAACCTCCTTAAGCTTTTTTACTATTATTTCTTTTCATGTATGAGATGGTTTTGAAATGATTTTTTTTTTTATAAAACGTTGTTTCTTTTTTAGTTCCGAGTAATATCTACTTCTTCCTGCATGTTTACCCATTTTGCGTTGTTTTTTGAAAATTGACACGTTATATTATCACATTACAGTAAGACTAGGAAGCAGTTTTAAAAGGCTTTGTCGGTGTTAGTAAGGACGTCAAGGAAACAAACGTATCACCCTTGAAATATTTGCATTTCTTCTCTCAACTCAACGTTAGTCAAATATCCTTGTTCAAAGAGGATAAATGTAGCGTGAATCATGAATGCATATGTTTTAATTAAAATGCTAAGCGGAACAGAAATAAAATTTAAGTTATTAACTTGAACTTAATTGTTGTTGTCCGATATTCAAATGCATCAAATTAAAGAGAATAAAGCATGACATTGATATTATTAATTCAAATGATTTTTGCAAAGAGTAAGACGACAGTTGAAGGATAAAAGTAGCTGATTGATAACAACTTGCATAGTAGTTAAAACTGGCAGACTAATTCGAGAATCTCTGCTGAAATCTCATTTCAAAGAAAGTTATCTAATAGAAATATTACAACAACTTACCTCTTCACTTTCTGGTTTCCAAACAGTGAATGATTTTGGGGGGAAATGATGTTTCCGTTTAAATACTAAGAATTAGCAGGTTAAAAAAACATATTTTGCTATTTTTTAAAAATGAAAACGTGTTATAGTCACGTGTAAGGGTATTGCTTACGTAATTTATGTTTCCAACCGAATGATCACCCAACTTTTTAATCTTAAAAAACCCCCACTTTACCTAAAAAATAAAGTGCTTTTAACACGGGCCATTAATCACCAGGTACAAAGGCATTGCTAATTGGTTACATACATGTAACACTTTTGAAATAACAGAATTTTCAACTTAATAATACAGATGAATCTAAATTGTTAATGTGAAGTCTATAATTGTATGATTCATAACTTTTAATGTAACATATAATTGTATAATGGATATGACTCATTTGTTTTGACTGAATATAAAACAAAATATGGTTATATCAAGGGGAGGTATTTTCTTTTTAAAAATAATGAATGACTCGATGGTAATCACAGAGAAAGAAATATAACAAAGCTATTTTTGTATGCTCCTTGGTCGGAATGTTCAGACAAAGTCAACACAATCTTTCTTTTTGATTTTGCAGCGCACGCGGTGGAATTTGCAGGTAAAACCCGTAGTAGGATAGGGTGTTGTGAGACAGAGGACAATAAAAAGGCATATTTTATAACGTTTTTATTATATGAGAAGGTGTCCGATCTAGGCTAGCGGAGTTTTCATATACACTATATCAACTAGATTTAAATTTAAATGTTATCAGACCTATGACGTCCTGACATCAGGATCCTTGACAAAACATTCCCTTCTTCATATGCTTTTTTGTTTTTTTAATCGCAATCTATGGCCCATGAGGCATATTTTATACATGTAGCTACACAATGAAATTGTGTGATCTTGTGAAATATACATGCATGTTTAAGAAATAACATCTGCATCAATATTTGATTTAATGCGTACGCATGTGCAATATTAATTTAATATTAAATTAAATTGTCTGAGATTGTCCGAAACTGAAATTTAGAAAGTGTTTCATAAACAAACATACCTTTTCTTATTCTATTACAATGATTCCTTGGTGGGAGACTAGTGTTTTCTTAAAATCTTTCAGAACTCTATGCAGTTCAGTTGACCCTTTATCATCGATTTAATGAAATATCTTAGTCACGGAAGTTCCCACTTGACTTAATCCCTCACCTGTTTATCGTTGTACTGTTGAGCAACATACGTTTAACGCTAACTTAGCAATTGTTAAATCCTCTCTAAATTTTATACACTTGGTTTTCATATATTTAAATCTGGAAGGCTGAAGCACCTATCAAATTGTAGTCTTGATTACAAGTTTCCAAAACTATGTTTGATAAACAATAAAGCCAGTAAAGCATGGGAAAAAAATGGTATTTTTTTTTAACTAGTAACGTGTATCTTAACATTCAATTTAAATAAGAACGCATATTTTGATATTATAATAGCTTAGCGTGCTGACTTAGCATTAAAGAACTAATACTAAGTCTAAATAATGCAAATAACAGGGAGAGAAGTACCGAACCTGATATCAATGTAAAACAATGCATCACAAAATAGAAAACGTGCTGGCATCGCATAAAAGAACAAGTACTAAATTATGCAAATAACATGGAGAGAAGTACCGAACCTGATGTCAATGTAAAACAATGCATCACAAAAAAGAAAACTACAAATTTTGGATATACTAGTATGAAACATATCAGTTTTGTAGATATTTGCTAAAATATTGAAACACAAAACTGGTAACAAAAGGAACAAATCTAACCAAATCTAATATAGGCAAGTACACCTAGAACTATACCATACATAATACATAATGAAATTGATCCAGACACATGCTCAACATCATTTCAAACATGCTTAGAATTATTGGCCATATATATAGGCCAGACGGAATTCGCAGTACCTTATTGTTGCAACACGATAATTTATGCAAGAAAGTTCTGAACATTTTAGGTACATATAATTAAAAAAAATATAGCCAACAGAAGTTGAGATCTGTATGCAACAAATGAAATTTCTATGCAGTGCTGTGAGATAAACATGCAATAATGTAAAATTTGTAAAAATTGCCACGAGGAATCCAAATGAATGTTTATAGTTTAGAATGACATAATATAAGATTTAATCAAATTCACTTCCAGATAAAAATAATCCTGAATACAATGGAGATCCACTTAGTATCAGCATGCCCTTTCACAACAGAGTACATCGGTTCGTTAAGTCTTAGAACGTATATTTCTTCTTTCATTGAAGTGAAGAGTCGCTGTTGCGGTATTTTCTCACTTCAATTAAATGTGTGTGCGGAAGGGGGAGTTAACGCCTCTATTTCAAAAATAACAAAAAATGTCCTGTTTCCTTAAAGAAGCTTTACATTCCTGAAGGACTCCATAGACATGGACATTATAATGTGTGTGGGCAGCTGGTTCCCGATCCTAATGGTGGTTAAATGATTCTTTGAAGACTTTGAAGCGACAACATAGGATCAAGAACAGCTGTTGGTGTCCCCAGTGACTGCTCCTGTCTGGTTGATTTGGGGAGACAGTTCTATGGCAAATACGGCAAAAAACGGACATTTAGATCTTGACAGATTGTGTCACCTGAAGTATGTATATTGTGACCTAATTGTACCATAGCTCAACGAATTGCATAAGGACATGTCGACCCGCATCAATTCCTATCAAATCCTAAAATTATAGACAAGTTCCAGGATCAGATACCATTTGTCACTCGTTGGGTACCTAACAGATCGCACAACAGTGGAAACCTAGTATAATAGAAATCATTCAAAAGTTAATCATTGGACAGACAACTGAAAGTGCAGCAAGGGAAAACCTCGATGCGTTGACTCAAAACAATTAGGCCCGATGGAACAAACATCATACTGTCTTGAATAATCTTACTTCATGTATATTCCACCGATATTAAAAACTCAGCCAGTAGAATGTCGGATTCTTATACTAAATTGTTTCTCTATTTGAGAGCGATTATTTCACGAATATATCAGAATTTTTACTGGCCATGTTCATCACGATAAACATATAACTCGTGTTTACACGAGTATCCTTTATTTTACTCTTGGGTAAATTATTGTAACTATAAAGATAAATCAGACTAAACCATGTTGCTGTCAGATTGTGAGAAGATGTAGGGAAGTATCTCAATTCATGTTATTAGTTATTGGAAAATTATCAAGATTATTCCACTTGTATCAAATAACGTCCTTAACGAGAGAAAAGCAATTCAGGAACTATACAATCTATTTTGTTTCCTGGTGGTATACGTGCATGCACTCAAGGTGTATTGTAAATTCATTGATTAATGATACAAAGTTCAAATTGTTATTAAGAATGATCAATTCTATTAAAGGTTTCTATAAGATCCCCAGAATTTCTCTCGAAAAATCTATTTTAGCGTTACAAGTACACATGTTTACATCATATACGAGGTCTTCATGTGAATTTTGGGAAACAATTTCTGTTGTCTGATTAAACAGGACTAGATAGCCGTGACCGTTTTAGGCTATGTTCATGTCCTTTTAATACATTAGAAATTGAAAAGTTTAACCTAAAATATAAAAAGGTTTCTTTGCTAAATAAAAGTTTAAGGTTACATTTTAAATATATAAGGTAGATCTAATAGATGTTTCGTTGACCCCTCAGACTTCTTCAAACTCTTTGTTGGACATAATAAAACTGTATACATTTGTAACCTACATGGAGAAAATTCTCACGAAGCATTATGGTTTCAGCATTTTAAATTGTTTTAATTACATGATAAAACTATAAAATTAATATAGTTTTTTTGTTATGCGTGTATTTTCTTTATTGGGTTTTATGTAATAAAGTTAATTAAGAAATAAACAGCAGTTTAAAATGTTCACTGGGATATGAGCTTGGTTAGTCACGTGATCAAATCCCGTGAAGCCTGAAGGGGTTCTCAGAAGATTTGACCATGTACCAGCAAAGTTCATATCCCAGTAAACTTTTTAACATTGCTGTTTTTTTTACTTATATTTACATTTAAGGCAAATTGTTCAGAACTGTATAAACTGGCAAAAATGTGTTTATTTGTTTACAATAATCCAAGCGATAAGCGCGTGCTATGATAATTGTGATCTTATGAAAAAGTTCATTTAAGAAATAAACAGCAATTTAAAAAGATCACCGGGATATGAAGTTGGTTAGTCATGTGATCGAATTCTGTGAAGCCCAAAGGGTCTCTCAGTAGATTTTCACATACAACCTGTTACTGTCATAAATCAATTGTGTATATTCAATTTATATATTGTTATAAGTCAACGAGTTCCGATATAAATTGTTGATATCTATGATTTTATATTACAGTTAAGACAACCGGACCAAAGAGTGATTAGTGCTTGTATACAAATCAATAAGTGTTGGTCAGAAGCAATGATGCTAAGATTGTTACACAAATAATAAAATAGAAAATATAGGCGTAAAACACACTAGCGACTAATATTAAAGTTATCTTAACATTAAAGTATAATAGAAAAAAAATTAAAAATGTAAATAAAACATTTTTCTTTAGTTTAAATGATTATAAACATCTTATATGAGAGAACGTGTCAAATGTGTCCTGAATCTCGGTTACTTCTTCTCTTGTTGAGTAACATTTTATTGTTAAATGGTAGACTACATGTACATGTTTTACTTCTTATATATATTCATAAGTTTTGGTTTTGTTTGATATTTTTTTAATAAGGAAAATTATTGCAAAATTATATCATTGCATATATATTTTCCTGATGATTATCTTTAAGTTTGACTCAGTTTAATTGATATTAACATAAGGTTTCATGGAATGTTTTTTTTAAAGTAAAGTCAAATAAAAGTGAGGATTTTTTATATGAGTAACTTTAAAAAAAATATTTATATATTTAATATCTTTAACATATGTGCAAAGAAACGAATCATAATTTTCAAATATCTAGGGCCTATTTCAATCTAACTTGCAAAAGATAACATTTATTGTAAAACGACAAAATGTTGCAGGATTATGTTCACAAAATAAACACTATTATGGTATACATACTATGGTTAAGATAGCAGTGTAAATATTTATATATGTTATAGTGATATACCCTTAGTTAGGGAAACAATTCGCTATCAAAATTTGAATTAAGAGTATTTCAAATTCATACATAACAGATCATGTATAGCGTCTACAATACTTAGTTCTCTCGACCTACAACAAAATGAACAATTTCACCTTCCTTTGTTCTGTACTATCTGTGATTGGTAAGTATCAGTTTTTATAGACGTTTTAATTTGATTAACTTTAAATTTATAATTGTATAATTATTAGAAGAAACAAAACTGTTTATGCAATAGAGGGACGACACGTACGTACGACACACAGAAATTGACGCTTCAAGACATCAGATCACCTGTTTATCATGAAAACTATCCAGACAATGCAATTTATGCATTGACTTTAAAAACAGAAAATCTCAAAGCAACAATTCCTCTGAATGATACTGACCTAAGTGTGGTACAATTTCGATTTTCTACACAGTGTGATGATTATTTACAAGGGGGTATACAAAATTTAAAGGGACATAGTTACTACTTGATTTTAAAAATTTTTCCTAAAATTTTCAAATTTGATTTTTTTTAAATTTTTATTTTGTTTAGTGCTTTAGTACAAGGTATTTCTTATCCCCTAAATCGTCAATAAAAACAGAGATATTCATCAATTTTTGTAACAAGCTACAGGGGTCTTTTTTCTTTGTCATTTATTTAACGTTATGTCGTATTTTCCTCTGAATTCAGGGTTGAGTATTCAAAGCAAAATTGAATATAAAAAACACTTGTAACTGTTAATTTGTTTTCGTAACAAATCTTGCAAATAGAACAAAACTGCTTAAAACAGACCTGATACACGTTTATTGAATCAATGTAAACAAAAACAAAGCTTTGTTTTCATAACAATTGATATTGTGAGCTCTGTTTCGTTCTAATATTTTGGCAAATGACATTAATACATGGCGGACTTAAAGATGTACATGTGTATACCTTAGTGAAATATTTTAATGTATCAAAAAGGAGAAATTAAAACTCCGATTTAATCGTGATTATACCCTTTTCATTTGTCAAATAAAAGTGTAAAAATATGGCAACCTTTATTGTAGAATTAAATGAACAGAACATATTTACATTAATTAGTAAGGTTAAGAGGACGGAACCATGTTGTACGCTAATATTGATATCTAATCGAGGCACTTGATGATTAAGCTTATTTTGAAGTATAAAATATTCACCCCAACCTTCAGGCTTGAGAATATTGTACTTTTGGGGTAGCTTAAGTTATATATGAAAACATAAAATAATAAACGTTATTATCAACTCTGGCCTTTCAGGTGAATATAATGAGGCTCAATTTGACAAATTATTAAGTCATAAAATAAAACCATTAATATATTAAGTTCCCTCCATTTAATTATGAGCAAACAGGAAACATTTTCGAGGTAACATTTGTGTCGGATAGCATAGGCAACGCTAGAGGATTTAAGTTGTCCTGGAGAAGTACATGTATATGGAACCTGAGTTTACAATAACACGAATATTTAAAACAATTCAAACAAATGATGCTATAACAATGCATTCAGAATTTGCAATCATATTTTGGACAAGACAGGACTCATAACATTAACACTATTTTGTAGCATTTACACCTGGCACAACTGTCTGTAAAACAACTACGACAACCGAGGCAGCAATCGAAATGTCGATAATTTCAACAAATCCTACGACAACAAGATCAACAAAGATGTTAACAACCCCAACCTTAATCTACACCAACACAATATTCAAACCAAGGATTCATACAACTAGACCAGGTAAACTATTTCAAACACAGCGATTGCAGAGCTTAAGTAAAAACAGTGTAACAAAAGTTAACTACGTGTATGTATCAAAATATCATAAATCTAATAGTGGTTTTAGATGTGATGGCTCAATTGATAGCGAGGACTGATTTAGACTCGGTCGCCAAAAATTAGAATTCGCTCCAGCTAAAGAAAATCTTTGTTATATTCAAGTTATTGTCTAAATTTCCTGCTATATCGAAAGATACTCACTACATATTGTTTCCTCGCCTAAGAAGGCTTATATTTAACAGTTATTCAAGTACTATCTAAATTATTACATCAAATAACCTTCCAATTCCCTATCTATGAATTGGAAAAGTACAATTCTACATGTAACCTTTAGCTTATTATCTCTCTTTTTTGCTGATAATTTAAATGATTATATGTTCTGCGAACAGGCCAAGTTGAAGTAATTGAAATCGTAACCATGACCATTGAATTTTCAATAATTATAGAAAATTAAGTTTTACAATAATGAAAATTGATTTGGAACCTTAAAGCAGAGCAAAATTTTCAGTTCGTCTTTGTAGGTGTTCTGATTGTACATTAATTTTGCACACTCTAAAAAAATTTAGACCTTTTTTTATACACAGTTAAGCTATAATTTTATGGAAACAAAAATGAAATACTATAGCTATTTAATTTTAGGGGACATATGGAGACTAATTTGTAACATGTATCTTACAATAGTATATTTTCCTGCGAACAATTAAGAATCATAATTTTTTTTAGCACAAACAGTTACAAGCAGACAAGGAAAACCGCTCTATATAGATGACACAACTAGGAGGTCGAACATAGCATCAATTACGACACGCTCGGTGTCTGAACGAAACGCTACAGTTCCGGCAGGTAGTTAACTGTTTTTGTAATCAGATTTCTGTTTTTTATTATTTTACAAGAATATTTTGCAGTTCTTTGTATATTTTTTGTGTGTGTCAAATACACAATATACAAACCCAAACACATCCCAGATAATAGATAATTATTAAAAAATCCTTAGGTTTTAATCATGTGTAGAAAAATACATTTATGTACAAAGTCAGGATCATTAACCAAACAATATCGTGTTTCATTTTCTCGCATTTTATTCGCCTGCTCAACGCACAATGATTTAACGAACTGGTTTTATAAATAAGCGGTCAAATTTGACTCCATGTTCATAAGTTTCCTTCATGCCACAAGGCCAAATACCAACGTATCCATATTTTTGACAATTTTCTCACCTCGTGCCTCTTAACACAACCATGTTTCACCGGTGATTGCCTACCGTTTACAACAGCTGTTTATCATATTATATAAATGTAGAGAAAAACAGTTTTGAATATTTCATTGTTCAAAAATACTAACTATGGTGAATTATATTATTTACCATTAGACTACACAAGACGTTAAGATATTCAATAGTCTAATACAAGAAACTATTAGATATTGTGAAAAGAAACCATATGATTGTGAACAGCCTTATCATTGATTACTCTACCTCTCCTAGATTTATGAAACGATCGTGATGGAGTATTTAACCTATTAAAACAAATGCTGATTTTTCCCTTAAAAGTTTCATAATTAATATGATAGCTGATATAAATATAAACTTTTTTTACTTATTTATAAGTAAGAGCGTTAACATAATTTTAAAAAGTACTTTATTAAGACAAAGTTTCATGAGGTAACATTTGAATTGTGTCAGATGTTATTTTATTTTCTGTTGCATAAATCATTTTTAGCAGAATTTTTTATTGAAAATGATAAACGTTCTTTTATATTCTAACTCCAAATTACTTTTCAAGTGAGTACAAAAATTAAAATGAATATTAACATCTTACTTTGGTCCATAAATACATTCTATTTAATAAGTAAAACGAGGAGAAACACGCAATGATTTATTCTAAACACTGTTTTGACTTTTTCAGTAGATAATCAATCAGCTACATTTAATCTTCGAGAGATAAGTATGAATATAAGTATGGATTTCTTTATAATTGAATTTCCACACTGCAAACAAAAAATTAAAGCGTCGCTATTTCAACTGTTATTCAATTACCTATTTATTTTCAGCATACTTGATCACGGGTATTAGTATGATAGAAGTTGCTTTGACAGCCATCGCGATATACATTGCAAAACAACGTCGAATGAAATTCAGGTAAATTACGAACTTAAGAGAGAGAGAGAGAGAGAGAGAGAGAGAGAGAGAGAGAGAGAGAAAGAGAGAGAGAGAGATTGTTTGAAACGTTAAGATGTTACATGTATGTTATTGTTCTTATTGTTTTAATGATAGGAATCTAGGACACAAAGAAATCCAGAGAAAAACAACTAATCCCTACCATAGCCTATCAAAGGACAGTGGAAATGGAAAATATGAAGTCATTGAACTGAAAGATTTATCCTATGATCAAAGTCAAGAGCAAACTGAACACAATGAATGTTCATACATTGAAATTATTGAACATGAGTATGACTACTCATATGGAGACAAACCACCAGTCATCGCCAAAATTATGTAAACATTGCTCGCGTCAATCGTCAAAGGTATACATGTATGTATACTTGTAAACAAAATATGAGTTCGGGAAAAGCAAAAATATATCCACTTCAGGTCAATCCTACATTTAACTCACTGAAACATTAATATGAATATCTAAACACAAAAAACTGCATTAATGTATAAATAACATAGATTCTGGACTTGGTATGGTTGTTAACTGGTTAGAAAATCTCATTTATTGAATTTTAAATTACCTCCCCCCCCCCCCCCCCCCTCGATCTATACATTTTTTTTAATGCAAAACCATGCATTTTCTATTGATATTGAAATATTTACATTCAGTGTATACCAGTATCCCCATATGTCTGCATTGGAAATCTGCAACCTTCGATTTTCTTTGAATACACATTCCTAATTCATTCGCCATGAGCACAAAAATAAAGGTCGTCAAGTGTTTTGAGTATAATTATTTTTGTAAGATTAAATGTATCGTTCAATCTTAGGTGACCAATTTGATATGTACTTTTGAAAAAAAATCATAAGATTATATCCACTCCCATAAAAATAATTTTCTCTACAAAGTTTCTGGCACTATATTTTTAATCGCGATGCTAACTAAATACATGTTAATATTTTATGTCCCTGACTGAGAGTGAGAGAGTAAATAATGGCTTAACAGCTATGGTACACATATACATGTATTTCATATAAATAGACATCAGTATTAATGAAAATACATATTGTATAACGCACCAAGCGGTGCAGACAAATTATCATCTGCACCGCTTTGTATGTTACAGGACAGACAGCATCCAAAAATAAGCATTCAATGCTGAAATGATATAATATGTATTAAGTCCATAACACTGTGCCGGATAATTATGCCAGTGCCAAGGTGGCATTTTTGCACCCGTCTATGCTGCATATATCGAAAAATTCAAATATGCCACACGATAGATCATTGCTAAAAGAGTTTACAACCAACTTTGTTATCATTGTAACTCACCTGTTAGGTGAGATAATTTCCTTTCAAAAATAATTTCCTACAGGAAACTAGTTTTTCCCATAGGAAAAACAATATTCCTATAGGAAATTTGAAATTTTTCTATCGAAATACAAGAACTACTTACAGGAATTTCAATTCCGACAGGATTTGATAAAACCCGATAGGAGATATTAGTTTTCTATAGGAATACCGCCTTTCTGAATCAAATTTCTACAGGAAATACCATTCTCCTACAGAAAATATACACTGTAATTCTTCTAGGATTTTACAAAAATCCTATAGGATTGTCAATATTTCCTATAGGAGAATCATTTCTCCTACGGGAATTATAACTGTCCTATCGGAAATTAATTTTTAAAGGTAAATATCTCATCTGTCAGGTGAAATACACATTTAACACAGTTATTGATTTTTTTGTTTACAAATATAAAAACAATACCGCGACTTGTATCGTTAACGTGTATAGGGTTAAGCAACACAACACCCTCAAGAAGTTTGTATTCTAAAATTATGAATTATCCTTAATTATTGATTATCATTACTTTTTTAATCAATTTAGAGGGGGGGGGGGGGTGGTAAGGGTCGAGACACAGCCCGGCTTAATAAAAGCAACATCATGAAGATATTGCAATTTTATTAAATTTGAGCATGTAGGTATCATTTTAACAATATACTGTATGTTAAACGTGAACCGTCATTTGAATGTTCAACTTTTTTTTGTCAATCTATTTTTCTTTGGCTGCATGTCATGTAAATACTACAGAATTAAGTCATTGTTATGCTGTCTATTTTACCAATGTTTATCCATTCATTCACCAGTACTATAGTTTTCTCATCTTCTGTATAGTTTTCTTTTCTGGTGGATAAATCATTTTTTGATTGTGTTTTTACTGATACATGAAAGAGAGACTCAAAAAAGGAACGTTTGCGCTATTGAACTGTATTTGATTTTATACATGTAGTAGTACATATAAGATTTACATGTTAGACTTTAAAAATTTTCATTTACTATGAATTTTAAACACTGATCATCGGGTCTCCCATTAGAATTGTTATGAATTAGCTATTCTAAGTTATTTTTTTTATCTAGTATCACTTAGGATTTCCATAAGGTTAGAATTAAGGTATTTCCCACCAATTATGACCCATGCCAATCAGAGCTTACTTGTTATTAATGTATTATAAACTTGTATTACTTGGTAAGTAAATTGAAGAGAGTGTTCTTTTTGTTAGCCCAGGTGACAATAAAGTTATACAATATTACATTGAATGTTTTATTGTAAAAACAAATCTCGGTTCTCTGATCTCTGATTTGAAAGTGGTGTGATAATTCCACTTGTACTAAAAATATAAGGCTTGAACACTTGTAAATGTATCTTCCGCTCAAACATCATTCGATAAACAACATGTGCATTTTAACATGTTTTAAAGCTTACTACTCGTGCTCAAACATCATTCGATAAACAACATGTGCATTTTAACATGTTTTAAAGCTTACTACTCGTATTAGCTAATACAGGTGAATCTTGATAACTCCAACTTCAGGGGACCATGATTAAACTTCGATAGATCAAGAGTTTGAGAGATCGAAAGTTTAAAAAATCCGGCTTTTTTTTGTTCTGGTCGTTTTGGTTCTAAAATTACAGTAGCCGGAAGCATGGAAAGATAGTTTAACATGATTTCATGTTCAGATATGTTCTCTTAATCACAGAATATTTTAAGCAAAGAGCGATTGTAGGTGTAAGGCTACATCGGCACAACATTAATTAATACACTGTACACCAGTTTCAAACTACTTATGTACCATTTGAAGAAAGCAAGGGTTAGTTTCAATTACGTAATCAAACAATTAACACTACCACACTAGCCCCTAGGAGTTCACTCGACCATCCCGGTAAGACCCACGAGGAGCTATCATGATTATACGCTTGATCGACTGCACGTGTGCACAGCATCGACCTCGAGCTATCAAGAGTGAAAAACAATGAAATAATGTATAACGGGACCAAGGTTTTGCTTCGAGAGATCAAAAACTTCGAGAGATCAAAGTAAATTTGATAAGTTATATAGAGAAAAACATTAAGACTGTGATTTCACTTTTCGAGATCAAGAACTTCGAGAGATCGAAGTTCGAGCCATCGAGTGTCACCTGTATGACAAGAGGCAAAGTTAAATGGAATAACAAAAATGTATAGTGCAACAAAACTGTGAAGTTGAAGGTATCAGGCATCAGATCAAGAGGTATTGCAGGAACGCACTGTGTTCAGAAAGTATTACAATCACTATATACTTTGTACATAAATTCGCTACATTGCTTCCAATACATGCTTTGTATTTTATTTTGCAAATGGTAGAAAATGATAGTCGTTTAAAAATCAATTTGACTTTTAAGACACGGGCTTTTGGGAATACCACATTCAATTCTTTTCCAGTAGGTAAAAATTACTTAAATGTAAATGTAAATTAACCGTCTTCTTATATGTATTTGATTCACGCACATTTTTTATAATATGAATACTCAAAATCTTCCGAAAAGAATTTCGAGAAAACCCTATATGAATCATGTCGTGTAATATTTTAAGATACTATTAATTCCATCAACTTACGTATCAGTAATCGAAATATTTCTGAAAAATTGTATGGATCCAAGCAATATTGAACTCTAGCTTCGTTCAACCAGATGCTCGGCTGTCTCCGTTGATCTCCGACAAGCAAGAGAAATGCTCTGCTTGTCGAAGTTTTACGGAAACCACCGATAGTCTGGTTAAACGATGCTATAGTAAACTCAGTAAAAATTCAGTAAATAAACCCTTTTGGTAATTACAGTTAATATGACATTAACAATATCAAAGCTTAATCATTTGATACTTACATTTCTCAACCTATGCATTGAATACCGAAACACCTTCTGATATAGATGTTTTTTAAAATAATTAATTTTTATGGGATTGTAGAGTGCATAAAATAAAGCAAAGAACAATTGTTTAATTCTGAGAATATTTTTAGCTGAGATTTAACTCAATTTGCGTTTCTCGAATCAAACTCGGATCAATTCTCAGCTGAATTGATTTTTTTTCTTAGTTGAGTGAAGGAACTTACTTGAAAATAGTTATGTTGCATTTATAGAACAATTAATCTGTAAATCCACTCCATAATGTAATGAAGCAAAATGTGTAAATAGATAATGATTTATAGTTTGAATGTTTGTATTTTTTAAGATCATTTTAAATTTTTGATTTGTTTTAATATTGTTTTTGTTATTATTAATGGTTTTCTTAATTGGTTTCTAAAATTTAGCAATTTGTTTCTCTAAAATATGAATTATGATTATTCAATGCAATTGATATGCTTTTTTATTTATCTAGTACAAAGTGAAATATTTTGCATTGTCATATATATTTCTTTGATAAAGTAAAGCGATTACTAGTAGCTGACTCTCCTTGTCATAATTATCATTTTATTAAATATATACGTTAATTTTACATTGTATTTCAAAAACATAAACGAGTATATATATAATGTTTAATCTTTTAATGTTTCCGTATAATACACAATGTTTCAAAAACACAGATACAGCTATTTAATTCTTTATATTTTATTTTAATCCAGCATTTAAAAAAAATCTTTTACATCTTGTGGTTTAAGGTCACTCCAGGTAACGTATGGATTTGTAATTCTCAATAAAATTGTGTTAAAACAAAAATTAATATTTTCTTGCTACACGCTTTTAAGTTAACGAATGGAGACTCCCTTTTTCATCGACAAAATCTTAAATCTGTAGAACTAAGCAAGATATGAGAATATAATATTAGATTGAAAATTTATTAAAAATAACCAGCAATTCTTATTCATCAGCTGTATTACCATCTTTAAAAGGTGCACATTTATCAGACAAACCTGATTAAATTTTTCAATGCAGGTTACAATTATTTTTTTTGCACACACATATTTATAGATGACGTACTATTCAAATATCCAGAAGTTAACGACTCTTAGATTAACATGACCCCTTTTCTATTAATTCTTTGAGTCAAACTTGTTGAAAGTGTCACAATTAAGGCTTAAGTTAGGTTTGCGATTTTTTAGTATTTCCATGCACTAGTTAGAGAATTTTCTAATGTTCTATAATATGTAGGTATTCTTAAATATCTAAAGGCACTGAATAAAGAGTTGTGGATTTACCAGGTAAAAAATGAGGTAAAATCTTATTATCAATAACTGTTGCATTTATTTTGCAGGCTAGTATGATGTTCTTTCCTTAAATCATGTGGGGTCTACTTTCAGCTAAATTTTAAAGCATTAATGTCACTCCATATAAAAAAGCAATTTTGGTACATACTTCCTGGTTTTCTATGTTTGATACTGAATGTGTGTACAGTAGTGTTATATCGGTAACATGACTGTATTCGTTGCCTTTTCGAATCATGTGTAGCTGGGATACTTGTAGCATTTGCATATGGTATGTTTGTCAGTGTTGAAAAACTGTTTTGCCTTATGTAGTGTTTAGTTACACAGTTTAGTGAGATTGTAATATAGATATAATTAAATGTTATAATCTTTAAGTAAGGGTATTTATAAGGAAGAAAAATCTATTTCTAACGTCATCTGTTTAGTCCATTCAATATGTCTGTATTTTCATCGATATTCTAGAATTTGTTCGATACTTGCAAACGCTCTTGGTTTGCTTTTACATTTTTATGGATGCTGTCTCCTTAGGGTTTTAGTTGTCTTTCGACTTTTTTAAGGGGGGTGGATGGTCAACAAAGTACACAATGACGTCTGATTCACTTGAAATTATCAATGTGGTAACCTGAGTTTTAAACTGTTAATAAATGCTTTAAAATTTTAACATTTTTCTTATTCTCGACAAAAAGATTCATATGAATATAAATTAAAATTAAATTAATATAATAAATTGAAATATAAATATAATCATATAAAAATGGTAATATAAAGCCAAGACCATCAAACTTTTTAAAAGTCAAATGCGTTAAGAAGCATTTGTTTTTATATAAACACAAAACGTATTTATCAAATGGCTCATTATTGTTAAAATATTTGGTATTTTTATCATTTTATTAAATTAGGCTCATTTTTTTTTTTTTAGCAAAACAGAAAATCAATATATTTGACCGTGTTTATAACATATTTTGCAACGCAATAACATAACGTTTTAATTTTTCTAGATTGCTAGATATCAGCCAATCATAGAGCTAGATATTAATCAATTATATAATAAAAATTAAGATCTTATCTTTCCGAAACAATGTTTTCAAAAAAATATTTTCTGTAGGTTGTAATTCCCTATTTCTGTAAAAAAAAAGTCGTATGGTTCGCATTTAAAAAGAAATCGGATAATCCTGAAGTCATTTCTAAAATTTTTTACATTGACTTCATATTAATTTGACCAAAGCTGGACATGTTCAATATAAGTAGTTTAGATCTATAAATGTTTTAAACTATAGAAAACTATAAATAATAATTGTATACCACATAAGAAAGTCTCTTTGTTTCTTCAGATGATTTATCGTTCCAAAAAATCGCCACCCAATCAAAACCCTTTGTAGGCACGGCGGGCACCAATCAACTGTACGAGGCTAGTAATGCAGTGGATGATAACACAGCAACATGTATGAGAACAATAGTAATAGGCACCGGACTTAGCACTCCAGATAAGACTGTCTGGTGGAAAGTTGATCTTGGTGGAGTGTACAACATTTACAGAATTAACATCCTATTTAAAAACTACGACGGTTACGGTATGTACTATTTAAGCATTGAATCATTATTTTTTGAGAGATATGGTCTCATAACTGCAACTGTGTGTGCATACAAATTGAATAACGCGCGTTAGCGCGTTTTGATAATTTGTTTGCACACACCGTTACAGTTATGAGACCACATCTTTCAAAAAATAATGATTCAATGCTTATATTTGCGTTTTTAAACATTTATTTCCTTCCCGCAGATATTTGTTTTTAAAAAGCTCTGACTTATTCAACGAGTAATGAGAAATTAACGGAAGAGCCATTGGAACAGCCGAATAATGCTGGCAAAAATAGTGCACAGCGTTTTAAATTCTAATAGCACTATTTTTAATTATTTTTATTTCTGTGATTTAATAAATTTACTATTGGTACACTGAGAAATTAATCAGTTGAATTAATTCATTTAACCGTCAAAATATATTTACATCAATGAAATAATAATCAGCGTCAGTATAGTAACAGGTCGTGATCCGGTTTGAAGTCGCGAGAAGAGTCAGTTCATACAGAAGGAATACTTAATGTATTCCTACGCACCAGATTTACTGATTGCGTCTTCTGTGTTATGCGTAATTGTTATACTTTCATGTTAAATACTGAAATCTGATTGGTTAAGACGCAGTTAATAATATTTACAATTACCCTCAGCGTTAGCAACGCACTTGGCAACGGGTAACATTAAAAAATGTTACATGCGCGAAAATTATGCGCGTACGGTTCGCTGTAGAATTCACGTTATTCCTATATAAAAGCAGTAAAAATTTCTTTAAAATTTTAAAAAAGACATTCAGTATAACAAAATAAATAGTGCCTGTTTGGGAGGATAACAGTTGAAATTGACACCCCTCGAAAACCATTGTCAACCTCCGCTTCGCGTCGGTTGACAATGGTTTTCTCAGGGTGTCAATTTCAACTGTTACCTTCCCAAACAGGCACTATTTATATAATATCACTCAAATCAACCAATGCAATCTAATAAAGGGAAAGACAGGAAATGTAAATATTACGATTTATTATACCTCTGTGTATTTGTTGCTATAAAAAATTACGACGAATAAACCTGATTTTTGTTTTTTATCTCAACACCGTGATGCAGATTCCTTGCTAATTGCCCACTGATGGAAACTAATCTAAAAAATCTCCTGGTGTTATCTAAGCCGCTAAGATAAACTCAAAGTCCCGTAGATGGATGAATTGTGGTGAAAGTAAACCCCGTAACAATGAAATATATATTCAGATACGCTACGGCCATCTATTGAAAACATTTACAGTATAGTTTGAAAATCTTAGCATCATTTAGGAAACGATATTATTATTAATAAATATAAATTAAAGTACGAATACATTCATTACAGAGGACCGCCAAAGAGGACGATTTGCAGGATTCTCGCTGTACGTGTCCAACAGAGATGTATCATTTGATGCTGGTATAAAAGGTTCCATTCTGTGTTACAAGGACGGACCTCAGTTACCACCCTTAAACTTTACAACAGTATGTACTGAAAAAGGACGATACGTCATATATTACAACGAAAGGTTAAACGGAGTTATCTACCCGAAAGGATATGAAGTCACAAATGTATATGAGGAGCTCTGTGAGGTCATAGTTCAAGGTACATATTTTAAAAATCGAAATCCGTGAAGCACCAGTCGTAGATTTTAAAATCTCGCTTTTATTTTCTGAGAGTTTAGAGCATATATAAATCTTTTGCGTTCGCGATTTTTAGTTTTCGCCATTTGATACAAAACGGAAAAACTGCTGAATTAAATACTCGCGTGAAATAAGGAATCTACAGTATACCATTTTTAACTAACTGATATTTGTCCGTATGTATGTTATTATGTAAACTTAAGTCAAGTTACACAGTCCATCTGTTAATTCTTGTTTTTATCTTCTTCTTTTTTTGCATTTTTTTGTCGCCCCAACTCTTTTTACACCACTGCACATAATTTCATTAACCTGGGGATAAATGTGGATAAATACTTTGTATATGATTGATTTATTCCTAGCTCTTTGATTGGCTGATATGGAACAATCTAGAAAAAATAGAACATTCTGATTTAATAACAAACCTATATAAAAATTACAAATATTACAGCTTAAAAAGATTTAATCGCTTCTAGTGACGATAGGACGTAACGACGCTCTGATGTATTAAATCCGTCCGTGAAGATAACAGCAATATTATATAACTCTGACAAAAACCTGAAGCACTTGAGATAAAACGAATAGATTTTAATTATAATTGTTCTCGAGTGTTTCACGTAGATTCAAGGGGTAGGGGGTAGGGTGTCCCTCCACTTTTTGGCACACATTTTTTTTTTAAATATACATACAAAAATTTGAAATTAAAATACGGAAATGAACAGTTAACAGGTATACTACGACCCCTCCTCCACAAATTAGGATTTTCACGATTTTGGAAAGTTTTACTTTTATTTTGTAAAGATTTTTTGGATGAGTCTTAGTTATTAACAAAGAATATTTCTTTCTCACTCTGATTAAAACCATTTCTTGAATGTCATTTTTTATTTACTTGTAGGTAATTAATACTTTAGAATGATATCAATCATCTTGCCTCGATAAAAATTGGTTAAGGTCGACCCTATTACGGCATGAGCGATCCTTCAGTTCCTTCTAAGATTCTCTAAAAGAGGGGTTAAGCCTGGACAAAATTACACAAACAAACAGACGGACTGTTAGATCTATTAAATATTCTCAAACATTTTTTTTTTCATTTACAAATTTAAAACATAAGCTATGCATATGAATGTAAATCTTGTCAAACCAGGTGATTAATCAAAAAGTTACATAAATTGAGTTCTGTAAAGTAATTATTCCATGATACGTTTGTTCAATTTTCAACATTGTCCATAAGAAATAACAAAGCGGCAAAACGAAACTCAACCTGTACAGGTTTTATGATATTTTATTTTATTTATAAAATCTGGACCAAAAACGTGAGGGAGAAACCTTACGTAAGAGAAAAAGCTTCTACACAGTAGCTCCCCCCCCCGGGGGTGAGGGAGCGTCTATGCTCTACAATACCGGTATAAAAAAAAACCTGTAACCTTGGGTTGGTTGTTTTATGCATATGATATTGTTGAGAAGGCCTTATTCAAACTGTATGCTGATAATGGTATTATTAAGAAAAATAAAATGAAATTTTGCTTGTAGTTTTTTTTTTACAGACAAAAACACTGAGTAATGTAAATATATATCTCATTATTCAGTATTGAGAGGATACAACACTCACATATATGTACATGTTTGACGTTTCATTTCATTTCTAAGTGATATCGTATTTTACTAGGATATCAAAACAAACATATAAGACGTATGCATAAAATAAAATGAATGAGGTACTGTTTCATGACACAACATACGAAATTTAAAGACGAAGCTGTTAAAAAATTACTTACCTGATGTAAACATCTTTCGACGAGAAACTAACAACCTCTTCAAAATCACGCCAAAAAAAAAAAATTTGGTCATGATCCTAAAAACTTACAATTGTATCAACGCTTTGAAGGAATCAGACGACATCATGTTTTTTTTTTTATATAAGATTGTGTAATGTTTAATATCTATATTTGCAATAGGGTGTAAAAATGACGGTTTCTACGGCAGAAACTGTGACACTCCTTGTCCCAACAACTGTAAAGATAGCACTTGTCACATAGAGAGTGGAGCATGTTTAACGTGTAAACCTGGATGGACCGGAGTACATTGTAATACAAGTAAGATGATAATTTGCATGCTTGGTACATATGTAATTTATATCATTTTAATTGTAATGTGCCTTCTGGACAAACCCCTTTTTCCAACAAAAGTGTAAAAAAAAATTCTATATTACAGAATGTAGAGAAGGATGGTACGGTATAAACTGTGATCAGCCGTGCGTAGGCCATTGTAGAGACAACGCCACCTGCAATCATGTGACTGGTCAATGTGACAGAGGGTGTGCTGCTAGATGGACAGGGAAACTGTGTGACAAAGGTAGTACTTGTGATTTCACTTCATCACTTTAGTTAACCTTTCAGGATCTAGAGTAATGAAAGCTTAATTGACGTTTATGTTATCATTGCTTTGAAATTGCCTTTTATTGATCCATATTTGTTAAAAACACTCAAATATCAAGTTTCATAGTACCGTGATACATGTATAATGAATAGGGTACATGTATATTTTATGTGATCAGAAATCATATTATGATTAAAACTGTCTTTCAATAGGGTGATTCATTTTTGAGTTAACGCAAGATGAAACTTTAACTGCGTGTTTTTTGTTACAAAATAAAACAAAAAACAAAAACAAAAACAAAACCACCAAACAAACAAACACACAAAAAACAAACAAGGAAAACATAACAAGTCCACAATAAAAAAAATATGTCATTTAAAGACAAAGACAAGAACTGCACATTGAAATTCTTGCTCTAAATTATTATCTTTTTACAGTTGCAGATGTCATTTAAGTACATATACATGTATACACAAATAAATCTAATATTTAGCAGTAAAATGTAATAATATTGTAAACCCAATTCAGGCGGAATTTGATTGTGAATAAGTACTTTTTCTGATACATTGTATAGTCTTCAAAACTAAATTTTTAATTTTGTTCTGTCATTATACAAAATAGAATATCACTTTATGTGGATAAAGAAATTGTCCGAAGGAACAGAATCGGTATACAAAGGTGTTACCCGTGCGGCGTCCTGAAAGAAAGTGAATTACTTGTGAATTTCTTAACAAAGAGAGTCGATAGAATACCTGCGTTTAACTTCATTGGTCAAATGATGACACCAACATTACATGACCAAATAGAGCAATCTCTATGTCTTAATATTTCACATTAAAAAGTGCGATAACATGTAAGCGGAAAAATTGTAAAATCAATATATAAAGCATATTAGGTAAACTTAAAATTTCTTGAATATTAAAGATACGTAATTCGCATGGAAAGTTGTTGTGGAAGTGTACTTGAATAATTACGCACATTTTTTTTTATAATGTGAGTTCTTTGGCTTTTTATTTCCGTCAAGAATTCCGAGCTATATACAGAAAATCCCATATTAATCAAGTGTAATACATAAAGACAGAATTAACGCCATTTAACTCTACAATATATATATTTCTTTGTTTTTGATACATCGAGACACGCTGTTTTGGAAAACTTGGGCGTAGGAACACATACACTAGACCCCCCCCCCCATTTTCAATTTGCTTCCGACTCCACTATAAGATTTTTTTTACGACTACAAAAGATATATTTATTGTTAGTACCATTTAAAATCTGACTTTTTCCAAGGCATTGATAAAAAAAAGTTTATTGAAAATCAATGCTTATGAATACATTGAATCGTTTGGATTTTTGTCAGCGGTAATGATTTGTGGTTCAAACACTGTTTAACTTCCGTTTTGTCAGATTAAATGCTTAGGAGAGTTGATTCATAATAATGTCACTTTATAAATATGAATATTTTTATATTTATAGATATATATATATATATATTAATTTTTATTCAAAAAAACTTTTTACCTATTTCAGTAGATAATCAAACAGCCACGTTTAAGCTTAGAGAGATAAGTATGAATTTCAAATACATGTACTTCATTATTGCGATTGCACATCATGCTCAAAGACAATTTGATAAGTTTTTAATTTGTTACTTATTATTTTGATAATTTCAGCATACTTAATCACGACTATTTCTGTTATTGAAATTATAATGACTGCTATAGGAATATTAGTTATAAAACAACGTTGGGCAATCTTCAGGTATATTTTGATTTAAAGAGAAAAAATTGAGATTTCAATAATTTGTGTATACGTTTCTTTGTGTTTGATATATTGAAATACGCTGTTTTGTGTTTTCTTTGATAGGAATCAAAGATATGAAGAAATAAAAAAGAACGCAACCTATCTTTTCTCTAGCAAATTAAGTGGTAGTGGTAATGTAAACTGTGAAAGCATTGAACTGAGAGATTTATCAAATGACAACGCCATTCAGGAAGATGGTGATCGTACATATATTGACATTATTGAACACGAGAGTGACAAACAATCTCAACACACAGCACCAGTCAGCGATACTATACTTTAACTCCTTCCGCTTGCACTCACTTCTAAATTAAAATGATTGTGACGTCGTTTAGCTATAAAGATAGCACTATTGCGTCATATAATTAGATGTTGATTTGTTAAAATTTATTAAATATAAATCTATCTGGATGAATTATACATGTTGCAAGATAAACAAACAATGACTTGAAAATATATGATCCATTTTTGTTAGGGTTGAAAATGAGCATCTATAAACTTTCAGTTTTTACAATCCTCGTCACTTCACTTCACTTAAGAGAACCGGTACAGGAGTATTAGTCCTCTATATGAGCCCGTAGCCTATTACAATCAAAATATCAAATAATAATTGAAAATACTAGTGAAAGAGAGAGGGGATGGGCAAAATCCTCTGCTTTAACTAATGATGTATCTGCCTATGATGTATATGGACCAGTGACGTCAGCAATTCATGGTGGTTTGACTTAAGGTATCTCACTCCTCATGTTTTGATTTCATTGCGCAGATGATCATTATATTTGAAATGAATATGATTTAATTTATTTAATCATCACAGATAGATTATTATTTCATAATTACACAACATTCATAAAGAAAATCCATTTGAATTCAAGAAACAAACAAGTTTTTTGGGGAACTATTTTTTCGTGCGGAAGGTTTTTTGACGTAAATGACAGAAACAAGCAATTTTATGAATATTCAATATACTTTTCTTTTATTTTACTTTATTCATTATTTAACATTTGATAGGTTTGTAACATATTTTATAGGTTCTGTGTAACATGTACAAAATCAAATCTTGAGAATGTGATAGCCGTTTAGCATAAAATCATGCAAATATATAGAACATGTCTGAATTTTTTTAAGGCCAAATTTTGCGAGAATTTTACCTATGAAGCCCTATATCTAAAATTTGACATCACTGACCCCCATGTTATATTATGTCAAAATGATACTGAATACATATTTAGGCAAACTGGATTAATCTTATAAAATTCTTGATATTCAGAAAGTTTTTATTTCAAATCAAATTGTAACTATTATAGAAATTGTCTATTTTAAGTGCAAAAAGGTCACAAAATTTTTTATGTAACTTCGTACACATTTTTTGCGTAATCCCTCTATTCAGTGTGACCATTGTGCATAATTAAGAAATAAGTTTGCTTAATCAAATATACTGACAACAAATCCTAATCAGGGTGAAATTGCATTTTAGGTGCGAAAAGGTCAAATTAAATAGGCCATAACTCAGAGGGATGGATACTGACCCCCAATTATCTTTGTATTTTTTAAGTATGTTTTGTCTACAGATTTCAATGATATACTTCTCAAGAAAATCTTGATACAACAACATTGAGGAGTGGGATACCTTAATTACGTCAAACTATTACATATTAGAGAGGGTTACATTTGAATAAAATATAAAAAATATAGTTTATTCACTTTTATTTCACTATTTACTGTGAAATCCTATAAATAAGAAAAATGCTTATTTTATAGTGCTGTTACCTTTAAAGTTCAGTACAGGAAAGGGATTCTTTAGAACCACTGAGTCTATTTCAACTAATCATTGCCAAATGCTTACTTTGGTCAATAGCTTTTAAATGCATGCGCGGATCTAGAGGGGGGGTCGGGGGGGGGGGGTCCCGACCCCCCCTGGAAAATGAAAATTTATTAAATTTACATAGTAAAATTATCGCGAAAATATGCCTCGGACCCCCCCTGGCAAACACAATTATCCTTCGGACCCCCCCTGGAAAAATTTTCTGGATCCGCGCATGAAATGTGTTCAAATTAAAGGCCATACCCACTTCAATGAGGATACACGACAAAATATAAGAACGCAAACATCAAAAGAAAGACCGCAATTGCAAACCATTTGTTTCTCTGAACAAAGGATTCTATAACTAAAAGCTTAGCCTAGCACAAAGTATTAAGAATATTAAAAAATCATAGTAACTGTTGTCAAATACTTGAACTTAACAAATATAACATTTTTAAAATCAATAACAAACTATTTTTAAGATGATTGCAAAAGATACAGACATAATTAAGTATATACATGTATGACATAACGCAAAAATATAATAATTTTTCCCGTCAGTTGATTTTTTTAAATTTCCAATATGATGATACCAAGAACACTCTACCATTTATTTCACATACACATCTTTTTATTAAAAAAAAACGAAAACGCACAACAACTTTTTACTTTCATATCGTATAGCTAACAGCTTTTTGGTAGCTGATAATGACTAAAATTAAGTAAAAAATACATGTATGTTGGTTTCAAATTTTCTCTGTCAGGAGCCAAATAGTCTGTTAATATATTTTCCATTACCTTCCTTGTTCCGCTAAAAATTAGTGTTGTGTAATACAACATCCAAGTCACGAGATTTTTTGTCATGATTTACTTTTGAAATATAAAATTATGTAAAACTCTTTCAAAATGCTGCATCAACACTTATTAATGCTACCATCCATTTAAAAATTACCTTGTGGAGGCAAGTTGCCTGTTACCCCTTACATGACACTACGTCACAAGATGGCGATTTAAATGTTTTGTTAAATTGTTTATATCTTTCGATTCGATTGTATGTCGTCATAGCTAAGTGGTTAAAGGATTGTGCTTCTGAACCGCAGATCATGAGTTCGAGTTCGCCTGGAGCTTTAGTTCATGTTAATTAATTATATTTTTCATCTAAAATTGCAATTTTTTTTTTGCATATTTGACTAAAATACTTCTTATTCATTATGATATCTATCTTAATCAAGTAATTATTGCAGATTTGAGAAAATATTTCAAGGTGTAGTGAGCGACCTTAAATGAAACAAAAAAATCTAGAGAAAATAGAGGCAATAAAAAGCCAACTAGTATGATATTATTTTTATTACGGGCCGCCAGAAGGCGGTCCCTTATTTGATATACATTTAGATATTGTAACTGCGTTTCTGCTAGCTGCAGATCTGTAGCTCTCTGGTTGAAAAAATTCGGATAGACAAACCAGAGAGCTACAGTTCCAAGCGTTGTAAAAACCTCCGATTTATGCCGCCGTTTTTTTGGTCGCTCGCTTCCGGAATTATATCCGACTTTAAAAGCATTCAACCGCCTAAAAAATTGGATTTATTAATTAAACATATAGTTTACCCCAACTCTGGTAACTTTGTTTTCCTTTCAATGGTTCCGAACGGCCATCCTTCGCCTTGGAATGTCATCGTTTTAAAAAACTTGCCTTATGACAGCCATGTTTACCTAGTAGCGAGATCTCGTTATTTGGTCACGTGATAAAGGGGCATAACTCTAACTCGCGTTTCACGTGTTTACCTTCACAACAACCGGCATTTGATTTGATTTCGGTCTGTATCTTAACAAATAAACACTGACAACTATTTTTATGAGTTTACTTATTCAGTTTAGACATTTATCGATGATGCAGGCGTTTAATCACGCATACTTTCTCTCAACTTTATGGTTCTTTGCTCGTCTGAAAATATACACCCTTAAATTAACTGTCTCACGTGAAAGAAGAATTTATGACGTAATGCACAAATTTCACACAGTAAATAATCATGGCTGCATTCAATGTTAAGAAGATATTCGAAGAGGTTAGACCACTATATAATTTTGAATTCGAACTTAAAGACGAACAGATATCTGTGATAGAGAGTATTTTGGAAAAAAAGCATACTGTGGGTGTTTTCCCTACCGGGTTTGGCAAAAGTGTATGTTTTTTATTGCCCCCTTTGATTCTTGATCAACAGAAGTCAGACGTTAGACATGTATGCATTGTCATATCCCCCTTAAAGAGTCTTATGATAGATCAGTGCAAGCAGAATTTTGATCATGGCATTCCTGCTGCCGTCATGAAAGGCATGGATGAGATGAGTCATGAGGTTATTATAGGTATGATATAATTTTGTGTTTATCTTTGAATAAATTGTACAGCTTGCTTGAAAAAAAAATTAACACTGGTTTGTTGAACTAAAAGGGTATATATTAATATTTATATAGGCATAAAGACAGGTGAATATTCAATTCTATATATGTCACCAGAGACACTTCTAAATTTCGAGTCATGGGGAAACATAATACTCAATTCCAGTTTGTATCGTGACAGAGTTGCACTGATTGCCATAGATGAGGCACACATTTTGGAGTCCTGGTAAGAGTTTTAATTTAATTTTGAGGTAATTTTAAGGTGTTCTGATTCTTGTTAATTATATATGTACATTGTATGTTCATATGAAGTGACATACATAGTGACTTCTTTATCTTTGTTAATCCTTCTCTATATTTTCCCATTACACATCTAATGTCAACAAAATAACAAACTCTTATGGTTCTAGAATATACATATATCTGATGAAAGCACATTTGATTTAATGTTAAAGGGGTGATACTTTTCGTTCAACCTTTGCAAGACTCGGAGAACTTCGCTCCCATTTTCCAAGAACTCCATTCCTTATGCTTACTCACACCTGCACACAGCAGATTCTGAAGCACACCACGAGCGGAATTCACTTACCTGGTCTAAAAATGTTCACTGCATCTCCTGACAGGTAACTTTTGTGTAATGAAGGATCACAGTACACATGTATAACGAATGACCACAACTGAAAATTCATAGCCAAAATATTCTTGTACTCTCAGTGTGTTTTTAAATCTTTTGTTATGATATGTTTTAATTTTTAAACTCAACAGACCTAACATTTACCTGGAATACAAGAGGTCAAAAGATATTTTTGAAGAACTTGAGTGGCTGTTTAATGATATTAAAGAAAATGGTATCAAAACCAGGAAGACTTTAGTACATGTTAGGTAAATTGTTAATGAATCTATAAAAAGCTATTGTCTGCAAGATAAAAAAAAATTGGGGTTCATACTTCAATTTATATTTTAAAGTATTTACCGGGTATACTCTTCAAAATTGTAGGAGCTTGAGTCAAGGTGGCCGCCTTTACCGGGATATATTGGGCCATTTAAAAGAAGGTGCCTATTTTGAACAAAAAAAGGTTCAGCGCAACAGCCACATTGCTTTGTATCATGCTGGAATGGCTACCAAAGATCCTGAGTACATACTGCATGAGATTTCAAAGTCAGACAGTGTGATACGACTTGCAGTCTGCACTATCGCATTTGGTATGGGGATCAACATCCCAGACATTGACCTTGTCATTCACTGGGGTGCATGTAGCTCTGTAATGGACTATTGGCAGGAGGTTGGTAGGGCAGGGCGAGATGGACGCAAGGCAAAGGCCATGTACTTTGTAACCCCTGGATCATTACTTCATGCTTCAGATGAAATGAAGGAGTTATGTAGTTCATTGGACAAGTGCAGGACAGAGTGTTTTAGGGACTCTATTCTCTCTTATTTCATTGGATACTCCTCTATATTACAATCACTTTGTAAACTAAACTGTATTGAATGTGAGTGTTCTCAGTGCAGTTGTTGTTATCTATGTCAAGAAGCTTGTCCGTGCAGGATGAAGGCCAAAAACAAGAATTAGGAAACATTAGGAAAGACAGGTATACATTCATATTTATAATATTTTATTAATTATAAAGAAATTCTTCATTTTCCAGCACTTTAACATATTTATTTAACCTGGCATTTAATTTCTCTGGATTTTTCACTGAAATGTTATGTCTGAAATCATCAAATCCACTGTGATGTCTTTCATCTCCTTTGTCAACAAACAAATCTTTCATTCCATACTCTTCAATAAATTTCTTTAACTTTGCTTTTGAAGAGCCATCTGATGATGGCGAGCGTGGAATATAATCTTGGATGACATTAACCTGGAGGATCTCCTCAATGGCTTTCCCTACACTCCCAACAATTTTACTACATCTTGAGACCTGTGTTTCTGTGTATTGCCCATGAGAGTTTTTCAGGTTAGCTGTAAGTATGAAATATATAAAAGGTGCACTGTAAAAGATCTTTCAAAGATTTAATTCATATAATGAACGAAATTACTTCTTTATTAAAGGACGCTTACCCTTAAACTCATTTTTCAGGAACTCATTAACCAGATCCAAAGCAATATTATGGCCTGGTTTTCCCAATAGATTCGCTGTGCTGTTCCACACAACTTCACTCCGAATTCTCGTAGGCAACAATCCATTGATACCTGACAGATATTTTGCGAGTATGAGACACATATTTAAACTTTTTTTCCTAAAAATGCTTTCTTTCATGGTAACTTACAGATTTATTTTATTAATTCATTACCTGCTAAGAGTCTGTGTCCCAGAATAAGATACTTATTGTGGTTGTTATTCCAGAAATCCACCATGTCTAGCCTCCAGTCCGATATAAGCTGTTCCCCATTGTTGTATCGTTCTGCATTTGTTTGTACCATGTGCAGAAGACCACGCCACAGCATGCAACAACTATACTGAAACACAGAATCACCACTGTTTTGGTCTACTACTTCAGGTAAATCTAAAATCAGAAGTAAAGACATTTTCAGACACAGCTAATATGTGCACAAATTTTAAATTTTTATTTATCAAAAGTAAAGACATTTTCAGACACAGCTAATATGTGCACAAATTTTAAATTTTTATTTATCAAAAACATTAATATGCAAATACAGTTGAACTTCAATATCTCGAAAACCCATA
Source organism: Magallana angulata (assembly GCF_025612915.1). NCBI lineage: Eukaryota > Metazoa > Mollusca > Bivalvia > Ostreida > Ostreidae > Magallana > Magallana angulata. The sequence continues at coordinate 57,047,893 of NC_069116.1, read as the reverse complement.
TCTCGAATACAATGGATATGTCGAAGTGATTTGTACCTAAGTCCAAACCACTTTTACTTTAAGTAATTTACATTTGATATCTCAAATACTTGGGTATCTAGACTTTTTAACCAGGTTCATCTATTTCGAGATCATGAGGTTTGACTAAAATCAATAGTTGTCATGTCATGTTTAATTCATACCAAACTCATCATCAGAATCTTCATAGTAGGGCAAAGTCTCCTCCAACTCATCTTGTGTCTGATCATTCCAGTAGAGGATGGTGTCATCAAGGTATTGAGGGTCATCATCAGAGTCTGAGTCTTGTACTACATCACCCTCTGCAGCCTGCTGTATAGACTTCATATCTATTTGGGGCCAAACGAGATGAACCACTCTTTTACAGATGTCTTCGAACATTTCCTGTCTTTCAGTGCCATCCTCAGGTATGACATCAGAGTTCACATCAATGTTATCAATGTTCAAAATATTACAGACAATCATACAAACACTTCCTTCTGTAACAAAATTGAAGAAATCCACAGCAGAGTTAACACAGTCAGAGATTTTTTTCTTCACTGTACGGAAGCCAAATCTGTTCTTGATATGAAACAGAGAACCCTTATCTCCCACTGTGCTCCCACTAAACAACATGTTCATTGAATCTTGAAGTATTGTGCATCTTTTATGAACTCCTTGTGGTCTTGGAATAAGTCCAGTAAGCTGATCTGTTTCATCCTCACTGAAGGCCATTGGCAGCTTTGCTTCTACCATTCTTTCAACACTAAGCTGGTCTCCATGACAAAGGATTGGATATGGATGTCCATTCTGTCCAATTGGTACATACTTATGGAGATATTTTAATATTTCAAGTGTTCCACGAGCGGAGGATGGATTTTCTTGAATAACTCCAAGATTTACCTGATCAAAATAGTTACTTATTGTAATCAAGAAAGCCTGCAATTATATATATATATTGAAAATTTTTCAATTATAATAATTTTTTGTTTCTATTTCCTATAGCATAATCTGTGTCAAATTAAAACCATTAAAACGGATACATTAGTAAACTCACAATTTCTGACTTTGTTTCAGAAATATCAGAGTACTGATGCTGGATAGTTGCCACATGAGCTTCACTGAACTGAGGGAAGTTTTTCTGAACTATATTCTGGACAACACATTCCATTCGTTTCTGAAGATTTCTCCAATCCTGGATGGATGGTAGGTAATTCTAAAAAAAACATGTACATGCAGTAATAGTTAAATTTATGTACAGCATAAATTTGTACAACAGCTAATTAGTTAATTTACACACGTAATAATTATACATTGTATGTTCATCACTTACCTTCAGTTGTATGTCACTTATAGAACACTTGTCGTCAACATCATCCAGATGACGGAAGGATATCCTGTTCTTGGCTGCAAAACACAGGGCCCACAGCATCATTTTATTGTCTTGTCGAAGATGATGCCGTGTCACGCTCAACTTCTGGACATTATCCCAGCACACACTGTAACCTGGATCTGTTAAAGGCAAGTCAATAAACTCAAGTTATGATTAGATAATTAAAGAGACATAAATGTAAACAAAATCACATTTATACCTTTTGTTAAAAGTTGTGGTAATGGACATTTGTCACTATGACACTAAAGAAAAAATGTTTGTAAAATTGAATTACAAATTTTTGTCACATACTCATATTTCCATTCTCAATTTTATCATTTAGGAAAGAATTGTGGAAGAGGAATGGCATCTACTTCATCTTCACTACTAACTTCCGCATCAGATGAGTCTTGGTTCTCTGAACTCGCTGAAATGATGGAGTTGACTGAGTCATCAGAGCTGTTCGAGTCCGAGTCCTCTACTGATGACTGATGCTCATCAGGTTGGGGTCCTTGCAGTTCTACCTGGACATATGAAATGTGATGATTTATCAAAATGTGTAAATTTAATAAATATCACATTATTATTCAATATGAAAACTAATTTTGATTCTGGTTGGTCCATTATAAAACAGATTAACTCCTGTCAATATTCAGAAAAAAAAATTATTCACCTGAATAGCATTGTTCCAGGAGTTAATGCTGTCATCAAACTCTGTGCACAATTTATCGACTGCTGTTCTTGTTCCCTTAACACCCTTACACCATCCCAGCTTTTGGAACCACCTAAAAATCTGTAATTGAAATGTTGATAAAATGTAAAAACAGTTGCTATGTACATTTAATTTTTTTAGGGTGGGAGGGAGGTTAATATCTTTAATTTTTTTCTTCAAAATTTCATAATGGTACAACAATGATTATATTGTAATACCTTTTGGTTGCATCCTGATCTGTACATTTCAACAGATATAATAGTCTGGAGAAGATTGTACTTCTTGGGATTGTGGAAATGCAAAATGGTACCCATAAGAAATCCTAGGGCTGGCACAAGTGAACTAACATTACCTTTGTCATCTCTGTAATATTTTAAGTATTGAGGTATAGAACACACATGAATTGTATAATGCTCCACAAGTATAATCAAAGAGGAATAGAAATATGCAAATGCCATTTTTTCTATATTATAAAAATATATACTTTTCATTTTATGCACAAATTATATTCACATAGTTGTAAAATGAATCCCTAGTTTTAACTTTCAAACCTGCAAGTACTAATGCAACAGGTACTAACTTTTACTTCAATGTTCCAAATAAATTAATTACAAGGGTCCAGTATTTAACCAAAAATCCTGTGTTTATCAATTTTTATATAAACTTTTCTTTCACAGGTGTTTTTTAAAGTGCAATTTAGGTATTAGCAAAATAATAGCAGTCATGCTGTACTCCTTTATTTTGGTTTATGCATCATGTACAGATTAATTTTTTAACTTACATGTCAGCATTTTTGTTCCAACGACATGACAATGATCCTTGCAAAAGTCCTGTCAGGAGAGGAATATTATGACTTGCCTCTTGCATAACTCGTTGCCATTGAAAATCCTGTAAAGACTTCACAGTTGATGGAATTTTGAGGGATGGAACGTTAGCATTTTTCACCTCCTTCTTAATCATGCGCCTTAGAACATTCATCACAGCATCTCTTGCGCACTTGCTTTTCTTAATCATAATTCTCAAGGCATAGTCATAGTATGAATCTTTGATGTACCTGCACACTTTGTCTTTGAACCCCTCTTTCTTAAATGTTTTTAATGTAATAGATTTTACTGGGGTTGAAGTCAGATGTTTAGGGGTAGATGTCAGGCATTTTCTTTTGACAAGTTTCACAGGAGTAAAGCTGAATTTTTTTTTTACATTCAATTTTTCTGGTTTTATGAAACTAGAGTTCTTTTTTGTGTCATGTTTATAAATTTTAAGTGTCAATGATGCACAGTCATTACACAAAAACTTCTGGGTCGGTGTTAAAGGAAGAGTGATTTTTTTGTCTAAAATGTCATTGAGCCTGTTTAAGGGTATGGCCAGTTTTGAAATTGATTTTCTTTTAAAACCTTTCTTTTTAATTTGAAATGGTTGCTCACAATTTAGGCACTTATTTGGATCCATGGCGGCATGCTCATTCAATTATTGTGAATTACGTCATGGTAGTATGTTTATCACATGGACAGCATCCGTATCTTATGCAGAAAGGATGTGTGTATATTTTCAGACGAGCAAAGAACCATTAAGTTGAGAGAAAGTATGATTAAACGCCTGCATCATCGATAAATGTCTAAACAAGTTGCTGTCCTTTAAAAAAGGACTACAATACGTGGACCATTTGCAAGTGTTTCCAACGAAAACGTGAAAGCCTTAAGATTATCAGAGATTCCACCGACTCTAGCCCTCTGCTTTTAACCACTAAATTTGTACGTTGTATTACGTATACATGTATGTATAGCCCTGACTTTTTATCTCAGATCTTAAAGGATTCATACTTCTGAAATAATTATGATCTATCTATGAATGAAGTTTGCATGTATAGTATTAGGCATTCGGTGAATTCTACTATTTGCGCACACAATACGATTCGCACTACTTTGTTAACTATGCAGTGACAGCTTTGTGTAAATTAAAAAATTCATATTTTGATGCATTTTTCTTGAGATTTTAACTTTTATACAGTGACATAATTATTCAATCATGCTTAAAAAAATTTAATCGGGAAGTTCTCTAGCCTCGCCTACTATAAAAGTAAAGTTAAGTTACATGTGTATTCGGAAAAACAACAAAACATTGCAAATTATGCTAGTTGATGCATGTTGTAGTTTCGGCATAACATTAACTTATTTCATAACGCTGATAGTTCATATCACATGCCAGTCATTTCTTTAAACGTATACTTAGTTTCTGTACTGTTTACCGACAACTTTACAATTACAGCGCATTTGAACTTATGTGTGCATATGGCACGGAATCCCGATCCCGATTCAGATAAACGTGTGCTAGCCTGGTTCCCTGAGCTACCCATTACGCACAGGAACCAGGTAGCCCATGCGCAGGCTGAATTTTCCCCATAGCATCCGGTTTAACCTCGCTTATATATTTTCTGCGTGGACCTCAGGGTCCACGCAACTAAATAAGTAAACTCATAAAAATAGTTGTCAGTGTTTATTTGTTAAGATACAGACCGAAATCAAATCAAATGCCGGTTGTTGTGAAGGTAAACACGTGAAACGCGAGTTAGAGTTATGCCCCTTTATCACGTGACCAAATAACGAGATCTCGCTACTAGGTAAACATGGCTGTCATAAGGCGAGTTTTTTAAAACGATGACATTCCAAGGCGAAGGATGGCCGTTCGGAACCATTGAAAGGAAAACAAAAGTTACCAGAGTTGGGGTAAACTATATGTTTAATTAATAAATCCAATTTTTTAGGCGGTTGAATGCTTTTAAAGTCGGATATAATTCCGGAAGCGAGCGACCAAAAAACGGCGGCGTAAATCGGAGGTTTTTACAACGCTTGGAACTGTAGCTCTCTGGTTTGTCTATCCGAATTTTTTCAACCAGAGAGCTACAGATCTGCAGCTACGTTTCTGCGGGGTAGTTTTTTAATAGTATTATTTTCATGCTTATTTTTATGAATTAAAAGTAAATTTGCATGTAGAAATATGTTTTATACCTTTAACATTTACTACATATTTTTGTTTTTCTCGTAAAGGTAAATTAGGCCATATACTGCCGTGTTAGGCGCGTTTTTATCGAGAATATAATTTCTCGCATTATCACCGGTGTGAGATCGGTTTGTCCGGTGTGAGACAGCAGTGTGAGATTTTTCTGTCTTACACTGTGTATTACTACGCCGCTTTAAAACGTAAACAAACTTTTTCTGCTGTATGGAAATGCAAAATGATTGATTGATATTATTCATCAAGAATTTGTTTTGCTAAGTTAATTACAATTTATTATATTTCTATTAATGAAACTGTCGGGTGCTCTTATCTTGACTTGCACTATTTGAAGCACGCGGAGGGATAAACCGAAAGTAATCTTTTGAACGTCGTGACAGAAAGTTGTCAGACATGGTTTTTTAATGTAAAATAATGCGAGAAAAATAATCATTCATTATATACTCGTGTGAGATAGTGAAATGCCACCTCGGGTCCAAGATTCATTGTCTTGGACGAGGCTTTTAGGACTCGGCAAAGCCTCGTCCTAGACTATCAATCTTGTCCCCTCGGTGGAATTTCACTATCCCACACTCGTAATAATGAATGATTCTATTATTATTCGGAAAATTCCGGAGTTTTTAAATCAATGTATCGGGATCGGTATACGGGACACACTTAAGACCTGAAACACTTAAGACCTGAATGACGTTTTATATAAATGATATATATGAATTTATATGTTCTGCATGAAATTAAATGACTTCGTGCGTGTATTTATTATATTTCCATGTGAAATGTGATAGAAAAATATCATGAAATGACACCCATATCAATTATTTACGCAAAAATATGAATGACCTGAAAAACTGAAATGACTTGAAAATTTGAGCTGACCTGATTTATTTTTTCTTTCTTTCGAGAACCTCAATGAATGCAATTACATAATTATGGTTATCTTCATAAAACGAAGTGTAGATAAGATTTATAATTCTATTTAGGAGAAAAATTATCATGCTTTTTTTTACTTTTAAAATTGTGCAGTTTTTACCGGATGAGCATGATCTTACATGTACCTTTAAAATAATCCATTTCTTTTTATTATGTGGTCCCTTGAAATCATATAAACTAATGCATTAAGTTTTGCAACAAGAAATAAAAATGGTTTAAAATACAGAATCTCCAAGAGAATAATGACGAGTTGAACTTTGTATTTGAATAATGTACAAATCAATGTGTTTCCCATTACTTCAATCATGGCAATGGTCATACAATTACCGTTAGAAATACTTACAACAACGAACTCGATTCTTTATGATAATAGTAAAATGTTAAACTTCAAAACGTGTTGCTCAAAATATATTAAAATTTACTATCAAAATAAGTGCAACCAACTTGTTATTTTCTTCTTTGTGGTGTGTATAAACAGCCATGATAATTCAAACAACAATTATAATTTTTGCGGCCCATTTGACGCTTGCGTCAATATGTTAACTTGTTATTTCTTTTATATTAATTTTATCCCATGGGTCAGAAATCCTGAAAAGAGGTAGCGGATCAATTTTACACAAATTACAATGTATATTTTATAAAGATATGGTTGTAAACAAAATGTTCTATATTGATATTCAATAAAGCTACTTATCAACCATAAATCACTTAAGCCACAATTGGGTTCAACAAAAGACCTCAGTGATTCCAAAACTGGTAGAAGCAAAGTACGTATTTTCACAGAAATGTACTGGGACATTTCCTTTTCCTTCAGTAATATAGATGAAAATGTTATGCAAAAAAGATTGTATTGTTCGGTGGTTGTCAGTTACCGTAGTTAAAAGAACTTAAAGGAAGTGAACATGAAAAAAAATAATTGTTGCTTAATAAATTTTAAAAGCCCTTTGAAACTTAAAAATGAGATCTGTTACCTTTTTGTTTATTTCTATCAAGAGATTTTATCAATTTAACACTCTCAGTGAAAGGTTTATGGAGGTAATCCATTATTCCCCAGCATGCATCTGTTCTCTGACGTAGATAAGCCACATTGCTGCTGGTGACTGGGTCAATGTTGGAACTAGGCCAGTGTTTATGTACAGAGTTGATAAAAGTTAAGAAGAAAAAATATGCTTTGATGTGAAGAAAAATTTTGTGCACTGTCATGAGAAGACAAGGATTTAGTACATTTCTATAAATAAACCTCAGATAACTATTTATGATTTGTACAAAAAATGAATATAGATGAATTAATTTGTAAAATATAAGACCATCACATTCCAGATGTTTGTACGGAGATGCATGTGGCAGTCAGTGTTTACATAAATAAAATGCTGTTTTTAGATTTCAATTTAGATTAATATAAAATTGAAATTCCATTTTCTTTGTGGGGTTTCTTACCGTTACTTTTTTTTAAATGCCCTGGAAATTTTTCTGATTTGTTTTTTTTTTATACATAAGATCTTGATGATATGTACCTTTTGTTTATCCTGTCATGCAGAAGAATAACAGGACTAAGACACTTTTTAAAAGTCAGGATGCTGTGCAATGCACCTTGTGTGCTCATTTATGTAGCACACATAATGTTCAAACTCATAAACAAGAAATTCCCGAGTGCAAGAAAAAATAGGTCACAATAACACTGATCCACGGACATTCCATTCTAGTTACATGTCACATTAACTGCTGGTGGGAATGCATCATTCTGAGATCCAAAATCTTCCTCCATAAACACTGTTTAAAATGACAACTCTTTACACTCCTTTCAAGTTTCCATTCACATTTTGATGATGGCATTTTATCATTGTTACTAAACGTGTGTAAAAATGCAATGTGTCTCACTGACGGCAGCATCAGTGCTGCCCTCTCTTAGATGCTTAGAGATAACCCAGCAGGGAGGTAATGATTTTAACAATATGGCAGCGCTCATGGATTGCAAGAATTAGTTATTCTAAGTGGTATATCTTTTTACTGAGTAAAGCTCTGTCTAAACAGTTTTCAGATATCATTATACACATCAAACAGACAAATTTGAGCCCTTGATAATTTTTTCATGTTCACTTCCTTTAAGGGACAACACTTTTGGGTCTCTGGAATATATATACAGACAGTCATGCAGAGGCGGACCCAACAATTTGGAAAAAGGGGGGGGAAGGGGTCCAGTTGATGAAAATCAATACGTGCAAAATTCATTATTTGTCAATAAACAAGGACTTTTTGAACGTTTTCCGTGCGGACGTTTAATAAACATTTATCTCGTCACTTTCTATTTCATATCTATTTCAACATCAGAGTGAACTGCATTATTGAGCATTTTGCTGTTTGTGTTTAGGTAAGGAAGATTTGCATAACTTCTAGCCTTTGAAAAAACCACGTCTCCAGCAATGAGAACGTGCGTCTTTGCTTAATAGAAAAGACACACTAAGAAACAAAAAAATAATTCAGACTAAATACGACAAGCTATTATAAAAATGGATTTTTGGATAATTTTTTTATGTCTTTGATTTTTAAAAATTTCTTAACTATTTATTGCCTAAAATGATATAGAATATGACAAAATAATTGGGATAATCAATCTGCTGAATAGAAGGTACATGTGTATTACAATGGTACAAGCAATTGTCGTCCTAGGGAACTTGATGTAACCTCTGTAATGGGTGCGCTACACCATCCGGTAGAATTACAGATGCGATCATATTTAGGAAAGTTTTGAAAAGTTGTGCATTTTCATGATGGTTTACATATAAACCCTTTACACGGTATTTTTGTAACAGAATTTCTTATTCTTGGAAACAACAACAAAAAGCTTTTTTGTGTTTCATGTGGGTATGAAAGTAGCTAGCATTCCAGAAAAATAGCATAACTCACATAAGCAGGTTATGTTATTTTCTTTGTATTTTTCAAATGAAACGATGTAAAAGCATTTATTTGAGATAATTACAGTATTTATATTATAAATGGGAAAAATTGCTTTTAAATAGGCATTAAAAATTTTCAAAAAAAAAAAATCATTTGTCCAAGAAAAAGGGGGAGGGCCGGGTTCCAACCCCCAGAACTTCCCCTCTGGATCCGCTAATGTCATGTATTTTTTTTATTCCAATAAAAAAGGTGAAAATAACAATTTGAGAAATGAAAATTAATTAAATTTCAGACTAGTTATTTTAGAAAACTTTGATCATATGAAAAATAAAAATTATTAAAAATTGGTCACAGAAAAGACATATTTTTTCCTTATTCCTAATTCTGAACAATGTCGTATTTTCCTTTATTTACAAGGACTATGTAAAAAAAAAAAGTCAATGCATGTTTCCAAGCTGTTTTAGTCTACTATTAACTCTCTTGCCGTCATTATCTAGAAGTCACATTTTTTTCTTCTGCAAAATACCTGTTGAAAGCTTAAAAGTTTCAAATCAAGCGCAGTTGCATTTAAGTGCATTTTTTTTAAAAGCAAAAACAAAAATCAATGAAAGAGTGTTATTTCACAAGACCTCTGTATTTTCCATTTTTGACAGTTTGACAATTATAAAAGATAACAGCTAAACACAAGCTGGCGATTTGGTCATGGCTTATTTATTAATTGGCAATAAGTTTAACAACCGACCTGTCACCCACTTGATGAACAGGTATATGGCTGCACAATAAATCAATCAAAATCAATAGTTCAACAATCAAGTTATTCAATCAATCAATAATCAATAAATCGATAATCAAAGTTGAATCAATCAATCAATAAATCAAAGTTCAAATATGCAAGTCAATATCAATATGGCTTTGCTTTAAGCGGGTTGCTGGCTAGGTTAGGTGGACCCTGGGAACAGTTGACCACCTATTCCCAAGCTTTGAGCAGGCCCTGGGAACAGTTGCCTACATCAAAGACTTGAGAAACCTTGCCATGGTGCAAATTCCGCCATACAAACAGCTTTACTAAAGGTGTTTGTCCGCCAGACAATTTGCAACCCCAAACCCATCGAGAGAGGGGGAATGTGTTCAGGGCAGAGGGGGGCAAGTTTAAGGGTAAGCCATGACCAGGTAATTGGGGATTAGGTAAAGGGAAAGGGTAGGGGGTTGGGATAAGGTTGTGTCTGTGACAAGGATAAGCTAATACATATGATCAGGATATACTGATGAATGGGTTTGTGAGAACGGATAAAGTGCACCCTGCAATGTGTCAAGGAAAACATTATTGCCCAATTCGGATAAATGTACTCCGTCTAAGCTAAACATGTGGTTGTTATATTTATTTAATTCGAGGTGCTTAATATAAGCCCCTCCCAAGTTCAAAACATGAGTTGCAATTGCATTGTTAAGACGAATTCTGGACTTTTCTGCTGCAATAGTACTAGACATATAACGCCAACATGACCGTGGCAAAATTTCGGACCAAACCAACAAGGTGTTAGGCAAAATTGTAGCTAGTTCAGATATAGTTTCAAACATTTGTAGACGAAGGTCCAATAAAGGTAATGCGCCAATACTGTTGCCTCCGCAATGTATCACTAACATGTCAGGAGGAGTAGTGTAAAAAAGCTGGGTAGAAATGAATGTAAAAACGTCCCCACACCTCATACCAGGTCTGCTTATCCAGAGTACCTCAGCCCCAATCAAGTCATGAAGGCCCATTGAATTGCCTCCAGCGCGCGTTTGGCTGTGTATTTTAGCTTTGGAAATAATTGATGATCCGACTATCCATATGTGAGGCGCTTGACCTGAAATTCTTGTTATATGTTAGCATTGGGGTTAAAATGATGCAATAATGAGGATTTAAGCCTAAAGCCTTATGTATTTCTTGTAACACATTGACTTCCAACGCCCCTTGGACTGAATTTGGTGTTCTGGGATACCTTTAATGAAAGCTGCCGTGGCAGCGCCTATGCGGAAAGAGTGGGATTTAAAGGCTGCGTGAGGGATCTTAAGATGCTGTAAAGTCTTGGTAAGGATAGTGGAAAATTGGTATGATGTAAGGGGTTTATTATCAAAATGGCAAAGTAGTGGGCCTTCAACAGGTGGTCTTACAGAGAGAAATTTTGTCAGAGCTTGTTTTAATATTAAAGATTCGTGATCCATAGGTATCACTATGGTGGTTCCCGTGCCAGCTTGATCTGCTTTTGAAAACTGCAGGAATAATCGTATGGTTTGAGATGTAATTGAAACTGCGTTGGCTTGCAGAATTCTACTAGGGGATGTACCCATTGTGACCGTTAATTCACCAACACGCAAGAAGCCAAAATAAGCTAAAAGGTAAGCAGAAGTGAAGAGAATTGACTCGTAAGTGGAGTGGCATGTGTGTGGTAGGGCCTGGATTATTGCATGAAGAAGAGGTAATGTGATAGGTCTTCGAATGTCGAGAGAAGGGTTTTTCCTGGAAAGGCCAATCAGGAGCTTTTGAATTATGAAGGATTTAGTAGTGTCCGGGAAGTTGTTAATTTTTTGTTGGAACGCTATTGCGGAGATGTAGGTTTTGATGGTAGAGGGGGCTAATTTTGAAGCAGACATATAACCTATGAAATTAATCAAATGGTCCAATGGGGGGGTATTGGTGTGTGGTAGATTGTAAGAATCACGAAACTGGGAAAAGGCAGTCATGCCTTTGGAATAAGTGAGCTGAGTATTTGTTGAAATCGATGCCGACAGTAGTGTTTGGACCTCCTCTACAAAAGGCTCCAGAACTCTGATGGGATTGGTTGCGGGTTGGGTGATGCTGCTGGTGCCAGCTGACGAAAGCGGTGCCACTGAAATCGTGAAATAGAATCAGCTATTTCGTTAAGCTTGCCCGCTATATGTTGAGCCTTAATTTGAAGGTTTAAATGTAAGCATTTTAGGACCAATGGCCTAATGAGGGACATAACGCGTGGAGACTTTGATGATTTGGAGTTGATAATGGATACCAAGGCCATGTTATCTGTGTGAAGCAAGAGTTTGGAATTTGACAACTGACAGCCCCAAATATAAATGCCCATTACAATTGGAATTAATTCTAAGTAGGATATATCTTGCCTAGTGGCTGAGTCCAAATGTTCGGGCCATGAGATGTAAGCCCATTCCCCATGAAAATAAACACCACCACCTGTTAATTTAGCGCTATCTGTGAAAAATTCCAGATCCGTGTCCAGAGACCACGACTGATCAGGGAAGGGGCAGGTTCCATTAAAGGAGTGAATAAACTTGAGCAGAACGAGTGCATCTTGCCGCATTCCTGAGGTGACTCTAATCATGTGGTGAGGTCTGTAAGCGCTAGACATAGCACCATAGAACCTTCTGATAAATGCTCGAGCTGCTGGTAATGCCCTGCCACAAAATGCTAATAACCCGCAGAGTGATTGTAACTGTTGTAGAGTGATTTTTTACGATTGCAGAGGTCCCTAAGTTGGTCATTGAGGGATGTGACTTTATCATGTGGGATAAAAAGTGTTTGAGATGCTGTATTAATCCCTAACCCTAAATAAGTAATGTTAGTTGTGGGACCTTCAGTCTTGTCAGCCGCGATCGGCACACCCAAATCTTTGCAAATGTGGCTGAATTGCTGCATCAATCTATCACACTCGTCTGAAGCATTTGGACCAACAAACAGAAAGTCATCAAGGTAGTGACAAATGTTACTGGACTTTGTAGTATGGCTCAATGCCCAATGTAAGAATTTTGAGAATTTTTCAAATAACGCGCATGACAGTGCACACCCGAAAGGAAGGCATTTATCAAAATAATAGAAATCTTGGAACTTGATACCAAGTAAGCAGAAATCACTGGAATGAATAGGTAGTAGCCGAAAGGCGGACTTTAGGTCCATCTTACCGATCAGGCAAGCTGGACCTTGCGACTGTACAAGAGTAACTGCTTCGTCAAAGGAAGAGTACTTAACTGAACAATATTTGGGGTCAATGAAGTCATTAATACTGTTACCTTCCGGGGCAGACAAATGAGTAATCAACCTCCAGCCGCCCGATTTTTTGGGAACAATGCCAATTGGAGAAATGGGCAAGTTTGAAAAGGGTCTGACAGGATAAGGACCAGCCATTCTACCTAGCTTAGTTTCTTGATCTAATATATTTTTAATTTGATCAGGGTGTTGCTGAGCGGATTTTAAATTTTTTGATTCAGTGAGGGTTCTAGGGCCTGCGAAGTTGAGTTTAAAACCCTTTGAAAAACCTTGTAATAGAAACTGCTTTTCCTCTTGATGAGGGTAGTCTTGAATGTACAAATATTATTGGGGTAGCTCCTAGTTGCCATTTATCTATATTGTCTTGGACCTGACATATGTGGTTGGGTGTGGCGAGGTCTGGTGAAGTTGAAGCGGGGGGATGATGGGCCAGAGGTTCTAAATTGTGCAGAGCCTGGGCTCCGAAAGGGTTGATTGTAGGTGGATGATGCGTTGCTGTGAACTTCTCGCCTTTGTCGAGCACAGTGAACTTGGGGGTGTGAACCGGAGCAATACATGCATAGGTGGGAGTAAAAGCAGGACTGGCGAGAACAATAGCCCTTAAAGTTGTAATCGTAGCACTTGTGTGAAGCTGTGGGGTTGTTTGTTGTTGAGGCCATGTAGATAAGCCAAAGCTCTGAGTCAATTGCTGACCAGCTAATTGATGGATCAATGGACTTGCGAAGTCTAAATTGTTTGTCGTAATCAAGCCAGCCTTGACTGTTAAGGTTGCGGGAAGCCCCTGTGCGAATGGTGTCAATATATTTAAGCAAATGGGGGGCTTGGTCAATATGGCCAGAGATGTAGATGCCGGCGAACACGAGCATTGCGTCAGTCCACCTCTCTATGGAAGTTAGTTTGCGTGCTTTTGGTGCATTGGAAACAATGGCCAGCTGGCCGTCTTTGACTGAAAGTTTATGGTGGTCAGCCTCAGAAGAGTCTGAGCCTGATTGCAACATGTTGGCTAAGTCAATGTATTCCCCCTTAAGTATCTTTTGTTTAATTGATTGCGATACATGATTCCCAAGAGAGGACCCTACGCTAACAAGTGGTTGGGGTGAAAATTGCATGCTCGTAGTACCTGATATATGCAGGCGTTGTATGTCTTGAGTATCGGAGATTAGCGTCGGAATCGGTGCTGCAGTAGATACGACTTCTGTCTGTATGGGTGCTGCAACTTCCTGATGTTGTGGTCCAGCAGTGGGGGGAGTAGGTACCATGGTTGGAGCTGAATTAAGAGGTTCCGCATCTTTGCGGGCCGGTCTGCGTGTCCTAGAAGTGGGTGGCCTTGCCGGGGTATTTTTTGATTTTACTTTTGGCATAGTTCTACAATGTTGTAAAACAATTTAAGCCAATTGTTATAGTAATAATGTAGCAATACTGACAGTGAACTGCTATTTATTTGGCATAGCTTTACAATGCTGTATAACACTGATAAGCTAAGGGTGCCAATGTAGCGTTGCGACGATATATATAATTATATAAGCATAATGATTACATGATTTAAGTTTTATGATAATAAAGTAAGTAACATATGTATAATAATAATTGAGGATATAAATGATGTGTTGTCAAAACAATGGAACTTTGTGTGTAACAAAATACTGCACCCCACGTGGTGTAATTCTATCACATAAAGGAAAGTGCAACGTTACCCAATTATCGACGAAATAAATTGTCGAAATACGGCCATATGAGTTGAATTGTATGAAAGCCAGTACTTACAATGATGGGAGATATACTTAACCTCTATGATATGTGAAGATGTTTGTCGATGACGCCAGATTCCCTGGATTCTCAACGTTGAATTTTTCAGGGATGCTATGTGATGGATGGGTAGAGAAGGAAAGGATGTTGAACCCGATATTAATCAGGTCAATCTAACCCGATTGATTTGTTAAAGCTAACTACGTCAAAATATTTAGTGTTAATATAATTATCTTGAAAGAATAAACGACTACAGTGTTGGCGGTATCTGTCATGGCTTTATTATGATTTCAATATTTCAACATGTACATATGATTCATAATTTTTATAAAATTACAATGGATAAGCGCCGATCCTCAATATGGCATTTGGCGCTGAAATTTAGTCATTATATATAATGATAACAAGGAGCCATGTATTGCTGGCAACCCTGGACGGTGAACAGAAGTTGCCAGCGATGGCTTGTTGCAAAATTCTGCAGTCTGGCCGACCAGCTTGATGTTCAGCAGGACCAAAGTAAAGCCATGACGTTGATTGGATTATAACTGTAACGAACAATAAAAAAGAAAGCAGAAGAAGAGAAACATATGAGGCAAGGTTATCAAGACAGTATAATTAATGATGAAGGGAAAATAATTTATAACTATTCTTCAATGGACTAAAAAAACCTATTTTACTATGTTTATCCTTTACTAATAATGATAATGGTGTGGGTGGGAGGGTGTTCGATATCGGCAGCGTCTAACGGATCGATAATTGCACGCGCAATAATGACGTCATTACATTATTGACATTTAAGTACCCGCGCCTATTGATTTAGAGTTATCGCGCTTGGATAAAATATTGGTTACTAAAATTATTAGAGTTATGCCGCTTGATTTATTCTTCTTCGATAAATGGCATTTACCGTATATAGCGATAAATGTAATTATCTTGAAAGAATAAACGACTACAGTGTTGGCGGTATCTGTCATGGCTTTATTATGATTTCAATATTTCAACATGTACATATGATTCATAAGTTTTATAAAATTACAATGGATAAGCGCCGATCCTCAATATGGCATTTGGCGCTGAAATTTAGTCATTATATATAATGATAACAAGGAGCCATGTATTGCTGGCAACCCTGGACGGTGAACAGAAGTTGCCAGCGATGGCTTGTTGCAAAATTCTGCCAAGTGGATAGCGGGACGCGAGGCACGGGTACCGCAATCCATCCGCCAATCAAAAGGCGGTGATTTGGCGAACAAGACATCATGCCTTTTAATGCAACGCAATAAACAATATAATCAAATCAATTCAATTCAATACTGCAAGATAAGTAACAACAACACAAACACTTCAAGTCTTTTTCAATCAAAACGAATAGCAATAATATTTTGAATTAGCAAACCAACACATTATGAGGATGCACACTGTCTCCAATACACGTGCATATAAGTAGGGAATGGATAGAGAAGTTGAAACGGGTTGATAGGGGGCAGTAGGTTTGTTCAAATTAAACAAAGTTTTGGACGACCATAAACAGATACCGCCTAATTAAATGCACGGGTAGACATTTTGTTTTGTTGTCAGGAACTTAACGAGGGCAGTTTTTATGGTATTTGTAAATAAGAAATTACCAAGTTTCGATAAATGAACATAATCTTGGAATAACTTCGGCTGGTTGATATCAATATCTGGATGACGTATTAGTGCCCCGTTGAGCTTTTTACAAACAAATGACCCCAAGGAGCTATTTATTCGTATTCTGGCCTGCTCTGCTGCTATGCTTGATATCATGTGCAGCCAATATTTTCGGGGAAGTATGTTTGACCATACCAGCAAAGTGTTTGACATTTTTTGGTGTAAAGAACCCATGAGTGATTTCATTTGTAACTGAAGTTTTTTAAGTGACACAAGCCCAATACTGTTACCACCGCAGTGAATGATCAATACACGAGGTGGGGTGCCATGCTCCTGAAGCAGTAGTGAGATATGATCGTCAAGTTCTTCCCATTTTAGTCCGCCCCTTCCAGACCAATTCACGGTGACATTTAAGGATTCCAGAGACAAATTTGAACCAATTGCTGACTGATTGCAGTAATCCTGGGCCCTCCTTATGATTGAAGATCCTACTATCCAGATGTGTGAAGAGCCTGTAAACTTATTTATCTTTAGTAAAGACTTTGATATTACAATACTACTGTATTAGGACGTATATAGGATTGAAAAGCATTAGAATGCCACCGACCCTTAGCTTTAATTTCCTGCTCTGGCGCCCCTTGCATGTATAAATATGTGGCTGCGCCTATTCTAAATGAATGGGACTTAAATGTTGTAACGTCAAGCCTCAAAAATGACAGTGATTTTTTCAAAACTTGGTTAAATTGATAGTAAGTTAAGGGTGAACCATCAATATGGCACAAAAATTGCAATGTATCGGTGCTTGTTGGACGTTGTTTTAAAAATGCTCGCATATTGTCAAAAAGCATTTTATTTTCGTTTGTCGAGTTAATTTGAATTGTTATACCCTTCCCTATTTGGTCTGTTTTAGTTTTATCTAATATAATGGTGATGCATGACGTTGATATGGATACGTTGTGCAAAGACAGTGCTGAATTGCAGGAATTCCCACGTGTACTGGTTATCTCACCTACCCTTAGTAAGGCAAAGTATGCAAGTGTATACGCAGTGGAAAAAAGGATCTGTTCGTAATAATTACTACAAACATGTTGTAAAGAAGCTGCGATTTTTTTTAACAGTGGGAAAGTTATTGGACTTCTAGTATCCTTTTTATGTTTGAGTTGCTTAAAACCGAGTAGTAGTTTTTTTACAATGAAAAATTGACATGGATCAGGAAGATTGCTTAACTTCAAGCTAAAACTAATGCCCGCTAAGTAAGTTTTGGCAGTTGAATATGATATGCTTTTAGATGATAAAAATGCTATAAAGTTGATAATTTGGTCAACAGATGGGGGCCAAATGTCTTGGATGTTATACAGCCCTCTAAATTGCATGAATAAGTCAATGCCCTTCTGATAAACAGTTTGAGTGTTTGGAGCAACTGATGCGTCGAGTAGTTTTTCTATTTCCTTTTCAAATGGTTCCAAAATTCCGATGGAATTTGGCATGGATAGTAATCCGCATATGGGGCCAGATTTCTGAACTTTTGCCACTGAAAACGAGATATAGCATCAGCTATAGTATTTGAAGGACCTGGTATGTGCACACATCTAATTTGAATGTTGAACCTGAGGAGCTGAAGCAATAGAGGTCTAAGAAGGGACATAACTCTTGATGACTTTGATGTTTTTTGATTAATTATCTGAACTACTGCGATGTTATCAATGTGCATTATAATTTTCTTAGACTGCAATTTGCTACCCCAAATTTGAATTGCCAGCGCTACTGGCACTAACTCCAGGTAGGTCAAGTCTCTACGATCTTCGGATGACCAGTCTAATGGCCATTGAAGATAGGCCCAATGTGAACCGAAAATTGCCCCGCACCCAAAAGAGCCAGAGCTGTCAGAGGATATGTGCAATGTGTCCCCATTTGACCAGTGCATATCAGGAAATAGTGTGGTACCATTAAATTCGGAAAGGAATTTTAACCAGACCTCCATATCGTCTCGTAGAGCTTTTGATATTGTAATGTAGTGATGTTTTTTGTATCCCTGCGAAAGACTGTCGTAAAATCGTCTACAAAACGCCCTACCTGCAGGTATTGCCTTCGTAACAAATGCTAGTGACCCCACTAATGATTGCATTACTTTTAATGTAACTTTCCTTCGCGTATATACATTATGTATCATTGATTTAAGGGTGTCAACCTTGTCCTTTGGAATAAATATGGTTTGGTTAATAGTATTGATACCTAGACCAAGAAATGTAATGTATGTAGAGGGGCCTTCTGTTTTTTCCTCTGACAGCGGGACCCCAAGTTCTTTACAAATTGTATCAAATGATCCCATAAGGTTTTGACATATACAAGTATTAGCTGGGCCAGCGAACAAAAAATCATCCAGGTAATGGACTAATGTGTTGTGTGTGGATTGATTTTCCACTATCCAGTGCAAAGCTGTTGAAAATTTTTTAAAAGTGGCACATGCAATAGAGCAACCGAAAGGTAAACATTTATCAATATAATACTTATTGTCAAAATAAAAGCCGAGCAATGAAAAATCTTCGGGTCGAATCGGAAGTAGTCTGAAAGCACTCGTTATGTCTTTTTTGCCTAATAAAGCCCCAGGACCAAGTTTTTGAACCATACTTATAGTAGTATCAAATGATGTATAATGTACTGAACAGAGACTGGGGTCTATAAAATCGTTAACACTGTTGCCCTGTGGTGCTGACAAATTACAAATCATGCGCCACCCCCCTTGTTTTTTAGGAACTAGACCAATAGGGCTACATCTAATATTAGAAATAGGTCTAGTGTAAAATGGACCAGCTATTCTCCCCAGTGAAATTTCTTGATAGATTTTTAATTGAAGCTCATCAGCGTGAGTTTCTGCAGATTTCATGTTTTTTGAAACGTGAAATTCTCGTGTACCAGAATAATGAATGTTGAAACCGTATTCAAACCCGTTTAGTAATTCATGAGCTGTATTTTGATCTGGATAATTAGTAAGCATTGATTTTAAGACATTAAGTTTGACCGGGGTTGGAGCCATGTCCCATAGGTCTTGCGTTGCCTGTTGACTGCCCACGGCCTTGACCTCTATAAGGGAATTGTCGCATATGGTCGAATGCGGGGGGTTTCCCTCTCTCTTGGCGAATGGGTTGGTTGTTGTTAACCCTGCAGTAAATAGAAGGGTGGTTGTTGTTGCATTTTAGACACACGTGGTGATAATTACAGTAAGGTCGGCCGCACGAACCTTTGTAATTAAATTCATAGCATTTGGCCGATTTATTCGAAAAATTTGTCATTTGCGGGCTTGTGAGGAAGGAACCTTGCGCTACGTAAAGAAGCCAAAGCTCAGCATCGATAGAACCCCAATCTACCGTGTGATTTCGAGAGCGTTTTAATCGGAACTGTATGTCATAATTTAACCAGTTCAAATTAGGCGAACGTTGGGCAGCTGTGCGAATGGTGTTCATATATTTGAGGATAGCTTGGGTGTGTTCAGGGAACTTGGTCAGATAAATGCTGCTGAACACGAGAAATGCATTTGTCCAGGTTTCAACAGAAGTAATTTTAATTTCTTTGTGTTTTGGCTGGATAACCAATTCACCATTGACAAAAGCTAATTGTTGTTGGGGTTCGTCATGAGGTTTGAGGGGTAACATTTTATGCATGTGGACAAATTCATTGTTGTAAATAGATTGTCTAACAATCTGAGGTACATGGGTACCCAGTGCATCTGTTACACTACATAATGAATTTGGCATGTTGAACATTTGCATGCCGTTACGCAAAGCATCGGTACAATTGTCAATATCGTTTATTGTACCTGATGAATGGGCTGCCATTGACGATGAAGGTCCAAGTATGAGTGGTTGATGTAACGCTGGACCACTGCCATCAGAGTGGGTATCCAAATTCAATGATTCCGTTGCCTTTGCTACTGCCTGGGGGTCAGCATCATCAGGTGTCTGGCGGTTGCTATTACTGACTGACACTGCTTTTCTGGCGGCGGCCGGTGCACGTGTTGGCCTGGCATATGGGGATTTTGATTTCCTTTTTGACCGTAACATCATACTAAAAACGTTTGCCAATAATTATGTTAATTTTACACGTATAAATTAGGCTATTCAATCTTTTAAAATATATATATATATATATACATCTATATACGTCATTAATTACAAAAAAGAAGTGGTTATTGCATCAATATACCACACCGTTAATAATTTATATATTATTCATATTCTTTGTTATTTATTGTTTGGTTTTTTGTTTTTTTTGTTTGTTTTTTTTTATTCTGACCTATCGATTATACTATTTTTATAATATGTTATGTAGAACAAAAAGCTAAATTGGTATATATATTAAAAATCTGTATTTGCACATAACTATTTTTTTAATATAACTTTTTGAATTCGAAGACTTATAGACAAAATATTTTTTAAAGTACAATTTGATACATTATCCCCTTTTTGTGGGGTGATGGAAACGCCCAAATCGCTTCCAACGCCTCATCAAATTTATAAACTGGTTAACGGTACATACCAAATTCCTTACAACATACAAACTTTAGAATTACTTCTCTGTCAATCTACACGTCCGTCGTCTGTTCGATATCGGCAGCGTCTAACGGATCGATAATTGCACGCGCAATAATGACGTCATTACATTATTGACATTTAAGTACCCGCGCCTATTGATTTAGAGTTATCGCGCTTGGATAAAATATTGGTTACTAAAATTATTAGAGTTATGCCGCTTGATTTATTCTTCTTCGATAAATGGCATTTACCGTATATAGCGATAAATGTAATTAGTTGCTGTTACTTGTATACATGAATTTATCTGTAGGGATAAATTCCATTATCTGAGCTACTTTCTGCAATACAATTTATACTCAGTATATTATATTATTTAAGAAGCAGAATTCAAAGGTATTGATTCGCTTTTTTTTTATAAACTTAAATTTGCTCAAAATTTTGGACGCCTTGATTACCCTAGGTCAGTGAACGTTGTTGTTAAAATAAAGTTTTCACAAACCATGAAAAGTTTTCACGCATTGTCAACGTCAAGAGTATAAAAACAAACAATTAAAAAACCCGAAATAATCTATCGAAACATTCTAAAATTTTATAATTATAATGTAATTTCAACTTTGAGATGTTATGAGAAAAACAATGTAAATATACATCAACCATACATGTTGAATAATCCTATTTTAAGATTTAATTAGTAACATTTCTATTTCCCTTCTAAACAACTGTTTGTTTTTGTGCTCTGACTGCAATTTTTCCCTGAGAATACAATGTACACGAAGTACCAAGCAGTTTTCCGAATTTCCTTATCGATGTTGTGTTGACGGCGACATGAGGTTAACCATATAAATTTGATGAAAAACATACATATAGTGTATGGTTTATTCTTCTACATGTAAGTGCTTTTCGCAGTTTTCATGTAAAATTCGCTGACAGGAAGTTAGATAAATGCAATGACTTTAGTTTAAAGTACATTATAACTGGTACCTTTAGTGTCGTCCTAGATTACTTGGTGG
Organism: Magallana angulata; assembly: GCF_025612915.1. Classification (NCBI taxonomy): domain Eukaryota; kingdom Metazoa; phylum Mollusca; class Bivalvia; order Ostreida; family Ostreidae; genus Magallana; species Magallana angulata. The sequence continues at coordinate 57,026,046 of NC_069116.1, read as the reverse complement.
TTCTGTAAGCAAATTGTACAGGAATTATGTTAACGACCACATTTTTGGCCATGTGCCTAATTTGACAACAAAATCTGCTTCGTTGTTTTACACGACGATACTTTTTCAATACGTATACCATTACTTAAGACGTCAAATAGCCATTTTGAGGGATATACACTTTTATCTAGATATCTGTGACATTTTTTTTAACCGTGATACACCAATTTGTAAGTAAATAATAAATTCAGTATTTTCTTTTGAAGCTTTAATAAGGCATTTGGAATCAGTGAAAATAAATGCATTAAGATAATCTCATGGTTTATTTTTTCTAATATTTTTCTGTATTATTTATTCTGATTAGATACGCAATATATACCATGGATATTTCTTAAACTAAAACTTTATGTCTCAATTAAATATTATGCGATTAAGCTGAATTTTCAGCCGCAAAGGGAAGGTGGCGAATGAGTTTTTTCTCAAACATGATGACTTAAATTTGGTAAAGTTAACAGTATGAAGAAGTATAAAAAGAATGCAACCTTATAATATTGCAGTGTAATTCATACATTAACGTAAGTACTTGTTACAAATTTAGGTTAGATACTGGCATTGTTGCATAGTTTAGCGATGTGGACAATGCGTTTATCATTAGGAATATATAAGTTTGAGATGTCGTAACAATTAATGAATGAATAAATGCAAACGCTCACAGGATAATCAATAGTCACATTTATAAGCTAAAAGGCACGCGAAGGCGAATCTTCAATCTCCAATAATTTAGTAAGAATGTCTTTTTTATGTCCAGCTTGCTTTTGTAAATGATGTTTTTATTAAGCCTTTACATATATAACTTTTCGCGAAAAAAGAGGACGACAGCAGGGATATCATGTATTGTACATCTATATTGTTACGGAAATAAATATCCACTTTCAATATGATGATATTGGTGCTTATATTTATTTAAGGAATAAGGAATCATTCTTTGAGTATTATGAAGTGATAATTTCGGCCGGGGCGTGGTCAAATCCAATAAAGCCAGAAAGGCTCTATAATAGATTTGACAACGCCCCGACAGAAATATTCACCTCATAATATTGAATGATTCCTTATAACTTATATCCATATTATTTCCAATGTATACATTTTAAAACAACATTATTTTAAAACCACTATTTTTTACGTAGCACATGTTATGTATTACTACGCGGCGCAGCCAATCCGTTTTCGGTTGTGCTATAAGGCACGCCCGTTTTGTGTCATTCAAGTCTTTATTGGGTTTTAGGATTCAAAATTGACTCGTAATGTTACCACTGACAAAGACAGTTGAAAATATAAATCTATGGATGTCAAAATTAATTTAAACTGTCATTCCTCCTTTCAAAGCATATCAAGCTGTTTCGAAGTCTGTTCTTTTCATATAAGATGAGCCTTCTCCCGCTACTTTATCTGATACCTTATGTGATTGGTAAGTATTACAATAATACACTATTGACAAGTAATTTGTTATAATACTACTATTCTGTTATAACAAAAACCACAATATTTTATTCGCACCAAATAGGGCAGATGTTTTCCGTCCACCAAGATATCACCGCTTCGAAAAATGGTAGTAGCGGTACTTTTACGTCACCTGGTTATCCTGGAAATTATCCAAACAATGCAAATTACACATGGACCTTGACAACTGGAGATTCCAACGCAAGGGTCGTAATAAACATTACTGACTTTAGTGTAGTAAGGTACCGCTTTACTTCAAAGTGTGAGGATTATTTACAGGTAGGAAAAAGATATTGAGGATGTTTAGTTCATTGAAATGTAATAAATTTCGTAAATGAAATCATTATCAAATGAGCAAAAAATGTATAAAATTATTTGTCAGGTAGAGAGAACAGAACCGAATTACGCTCTAATTTCCAAGAGATGTGGTGATTTCGCTCCATTTAACCTTGAGTGCACTGGGAAGATTTTCGTCGTAACATTTGTGTCGGATAGCATTCACAACGCTAGAGGGTTTTATTTGTCCTGGCAAGGTACATTTTACTTTTAAGAGAATAGTTTTCAATTTGAACATATATTTTACGCAATATTTCATGTAAGCATTAAACAACCTTTAAGTATACATACCTGATACAACAACAAAACGAACGACAACAACAACAAGAGAGATAACAACAAAACCATCGACAACAACAACAGAGATACATGTAACAACAACAACAAAACCAACAACATCAACAACAGAGTTAACAATAAAGAAAACAGAAGAACGAACGACAACAGAAACATCCAAGACAACATCATCAAGAACAACAACACCAAATCCCAGAGCAAAAAAATCAACAAGGGAGATCCTTACGTTGCCGTCAGCTTTGTTGACGTCGAACCAAAAACAACCAAGGACACACACAAATGGTCCATTTACAAAGACTACAGAGTCGTATATAGTAAACGAAGGAGGTAAAAAAGAAAACCTTTAAAGTTTGATCAACGTATCAAATATAAATTAAAAATTGTGCTCACTTTGAAATTTAGCATCATTTTAAGACCGGCTAAACTATACTAAGCCTTAACTAGTATTACGTTCATAATTTGATGATTAAAAAGAATTTTACCGAAAGGTGTCCGCACCTTAGATTATTTGATGTAAATTCTTTTAAAGTACTATAATATCTTAGTATTCTAAATCATTGAATTCTACTTACCATTAAATTTGTAAATTGAAATTATGGAAGATGCTTGTACCACATCTTACTAGCAGTTGATTGGCGGTTAACTTAATATTTCAAATTTTATCTTGTGTTTGGTATTCAGGCAAGCTAAGAAAATGTCATTTGTAACCAGACAGCCGTGAATTCAGTTAGTGAAATTGTCATGAACTATAATATGTTGTTTCTAACATACTAATTTACTTTTATGACAATGTTGTTGCAAGTTAAGAAGTCAGAATCGGGAAGGGAGAGCCGAAATTGATTCAATTATGTCAGCTCCTTGGCAACTCTAGCAAACATTAAATTAAGGTAGTATGGGACACCTCCATATTGTTAAAAGTACGTATTTAAGTATAAAATATTAAGTATAAAATAATGGATGTTCTCTGTTCCGAAATTGTTACCTACCAACGTAGGTAATGGTGTTCACCACCAATCTGAAGTTATGAGTCACGATACCTCCTAAAATTATGTTAGTAAAACAATTCGTAGGGCTTGTCTGCGACAGAGGCGGGGAATATTTCAGGGGTTATCTATATAAATGTCAATTGGTTAACTACATATAGAATGTATACTTAGCAAGAAACAGCAATTGCTTATAATTGTTATATAGTTATGTAGATAATTCCAGAAGAATAGATTCAAAGTAAGTTTTTTTTCCCCGTTGAACATATAAATGTATATAAACCCATGGTAATAGATGGTTGATTAGGGGAAAAAAATAGAGGACAGAAAGTGCATGATAGAGGCAGAGAAAAAGTAGCGACTTGTATTATAAAAAAATAACGTAAGAAAAGACGTTACAATATTTAAGTTTTTTTTTGCAAAATGGAAAATTGTGAATTTTGTAAAATAGAAAGAAATCAAAAGATTTGGGACAGCTTTATGCTTGATGAATAGGGGTAAATGAATTGACCTCTTCTCGCTTCATTAAAAGACTCTCTTTGAGCATTTAATCTATTTTAATCAAATATTATGTTCTTTTTTAATATTTAATCATTCCATTAATATTTAATATGGAAAATAACTATCTTTCACTGATTTTTTATTAGGACGTTAACATCGTTTAAAACTTATTCTATTAGGTTAAAGTTTAATGTGGTAACCTCTGGAAAGTTTCAGGTGTTATTTCATGTCGTTTATATTATCTTTTAACACATTTTTGATTTTTTAAATGATAAATGCATCTTTCAATATAAACTCAAGAGACTTCTTACTTTTGGAGTGAGTATGACGTCTACAAAAACATACTTCTTATTTTGGTGAACAAAAACAGTTAATTTTAATGAAATAAGAATAATCGAAGTAATGTTTTATTCTTAAAACTGTTTTGACCTTTTCAGCAAATAATCAAACAGCTACGTTTAATCTACGAGAGATAAGTATGAATTTAAGCATGGATAAGAAATTGAAATTGCACAGTACATTAAAAGGGTTGTCGTTGTACTTTCAATTCTTATTCAAAAATCTTTTTCTTTCAGCATATTTGATCTCAGCTATTGTAGTGATAGAAGTTATTTTGACCGCCATTGGTATATATTTTGTGAAACAACGTCGGATAAACTTCAGGTATATCAAGAACTAGATTTTAAAAGAGATAGAGAGGGTCGTTTTAAATATTAAGGTGCTATGTTCTTGTTATATCTTTTATGATAGGAATCCAGGATGCGAGGAAGTCAACAAGATCAAAACAAATCCCTACTCTACCTCTACTCTCTCAAGAGACTGTGGTCATGGAAATTACGAAATTATTCAACTGAATGAAGCATCCAATAATCACACCCTACATCAAACTGGATATAATGAGTGTACGTACATTGAAGTTATTGAACATGAGTATGACTACACATATGGAGACATAAAACCAGTCAGCGACAATACTGTGTGACCATTGCTCCCATTATTCTGTGACATACATATTGTGACATTAAAGCTGAACACCGCTCGTAAATAGGCACTGTCCGCCATATTTCTCTTTAATCACTGATGTCCCTACAACCCTTATATAAGGGACAGACCTCTAAACAGTTCAAAGTACTTCGCTGTAGAGGTCTCACCTGTGTGGACGTACATTTTGCCTCGCCGTGTTACCCGGTCGCGATGAAATTATCAAATTTTACGCACTTTTTGAAGCCAGGAGAATACTAACATCAAATAAATTGGTAAATGCATTATTTACGAACAGAAAATGAACATAAGATAAGAAAAAAATGCCTAAAATCTAAAGACCACGAAAGGAATACTACATGTCGGCCACGAGGTTCAGGTGTGCAATCGGGTGTAACGAAATCGAAGGGTTTATATACCAGGTATCTGTGTGACGGTGCCTATTTACGAGCGGTGTTCAGCTTTAACACAGAAAACTGCTTTGCTATATAAATAGCATAGATTTAGTGGACTTTATATGTTTGATAAGTGGTGAGAGAAATCCTATCTACATAAAGCTTTGCACTAATTTTTAATTGATATCACTGCTTTGAGATAACATGCCTTGGTTGATTTATATGAACTGTGCAGCGTAATAACACATTTATACAAATGTAGATTACTGTCTACTTTTAAGAACAATCAATATTGCCACTTGAATCGTTAATGTGTATAAAGTTCAGCAACACGATGCACTCGATTAGTTTATACCGTAAATTTATAAGTATCCTTAAAGAGACAGTACAGCTGAACACGTGTGTAAATAACTTCAGATTTACCTATATATCGTTAGGATATAAGAAATAACGTTGATTGTAATAGTTGAAATACTTAAAAACTCCTTTCCAACTTTAAGGGTGGTACAAACAGGAATAATCTTATAGCGTTTATTTGTACCACGTGCAGTTTGATTGACAGCAATTGACACATGCTGAAAACTACAAGATCTTCGTCCGACAACGGTCATACGGTTATACGAGGTTAAAGGGACTCTCTAAACCGAACACACCCTCACTTACTCGACAATTTAGAAATGGTTTACCAATTTCGGTTCATTTAAAATTAACAGACATAAATATGTCAAATAACCCCCCAAGGGGCCTCGTTTACAAAAATGAATTTAGGTTGTTGCAACCCCTATGATAAATACGAAAAATATATGCTTACAAAATAGTAATTGTGGTTTTTTTTTAAAACTTCGTTATATTCAATTAAATAATTTCCATAGCAACATAATTTTATCCATTACAACACATTTTTTGCCACAGAAATCAGACCTAGAATATGTTTTTATTGACTGTATGTATCTATATTTTAAAAACATCATTATTTAATTCTGTCGGATCACTTCCCTTCTCTTTAGTTTTTTTCTAAATCATGTCCATAGCAACATTATGTTATCCCTAGCAACATATTTTTGCCATTAAATCAGACTCGAGATAGTTTTATAAGCCTTCACACACTTTAATTATTACAATCATGAACTGTTTGAATTTTAGAATCCATAAAACTATACAAAAATAACAATAAACACTTTATGAAAAAGAAGATTCGTATGGCAACAATTATATATATATATATATATATATATATATATATATATATATATATATATATATATATGTGTGTGTGTGTAGATAAATAAAGCCTTGGTACAGCAAAAAATACTTAAATAAATAAAACAGAATGCGACAGTCCAAATTAAATAAATTGTTTCCTGTTAGCGCTTTCAGCCATGTCGGCTCTTCAGACAGTTATACAAAAAAATTGTACAACTGTCTGAAGAGCCGACATGGCTGAAAGCGCTAACAGGAAACAATTTATTTAATTCGGACTGTCGCATTCTGTTTTATATATATATATATATATATATATATATATATATATATATATATATATATATATATATATATAAATATATATATATATATATATATATATATAAACGACACATTTTGACGTAGATACAAACTTTACAATTTTAATAAATCTAACCACTGTTTTTAATAGAAAACTACCATTATACACAGCGGTAATTATCCATTTGTTTGAATTTGTTTTCTTGTTAAGCAAAATTAAAAGCAGAATATACTGTAACTTACTAATAGCAATGCAATTTTAACCATACAAATTAGTTTAAGGTAAAGTTTTTACTTAAGGTTACATAAAAAGGTATTTAAATAGTTCTTGCATTTAACAGAAGGACATCATTCATTGCCTAAATTTTTTTTTTTTCTAAATTTCTTAACAAAATTGTCACCACCGTTTATGACATCGACAATGACTAACCTCACCAGTTCAAATGTAGAATTTCAGTTGTAAATATGCATGATGCGTTCACTTAGCGCACACACACACACACAATACTACATTTTGACAAGAAGCCCATGGTTCTTCTCGGTCACCTGAGTACCTGCAGTGTGGCATTTTGTATATTCATGTGCATTTTAATTAAGGGGCTATTTTGAAATCATTTTTAATATTCCTTGATTATTTAATCCAATAAACGTTTGAAATTCTAAAAAAATTTAAAAAGTTGTAGCATAACAAACAGTGACATAATTGAACAAATCTTAAAAAACAAAAATAATTGGGCGAAAATTACACCCCTACCCTATAAAATCATTGGAGCCCTGCCCTAACAAGAAAAGTCCTGATCCAGGGGCCATTAAATTCATAATTTTGGAAGAGGCATTCTTCCTCATCATAACTATGTACTTATTTCATCGGTTTAATACCCCGGAGCAGAGGAGAAGATTTTCAAAGAATTACTGCATTTAGAGCCCCACCCTTACACCAGAACACCTGACCCAGGGCCATGAACTTCCCGATTTTGGAAGAGACACACTTCAACATAATAAATATATATGTACTTTAAATAAAATTGGTTCACTGGTTTCAGAGAAGAAGCTAAAAATGTTCAAAAGTTTACGACTAACGTACGACGAATGATGACGGACAAAAACAGATAGCAATAGGTCACCTGAGTGACAATTCTCTACATCATTTTCAGCTTCTAGGTCCTCTTCTCCAACCATCTGATCACAACAGGAATCTTTCCTCCTTTTTAAGGCCAGTCTGCAGAAATAGATGGAATCTGGATTTCCTGAAAGGAACTCATCAATTCTGCAAATGCGATTTCCTTCTGCATTTCTCACTCTTCTCATTTTGGAGTCTACATCCCCTGGGTCAAGTTTATGACCACTGCTTTCTCCAACTTCAACTTCTCTTTCAAGAAAGCGTTTTGAGATTCAATGAATCGCTTAAAGTCGCGTTATGACATCAAAGCCCATCCTTTGTGAAGAACTTAAGCAGAACCAACTGGATATGTGTCTCCCTCTAAACAAGGGAGAGTGCATATCTTATCCTGGATTTTATGCTTGTACAGCAGTTTGGTTCTAATTCTTAATCATTCCTGATGTTTATTGTAACTGTGTTTTCAAATGTCTAGATGTTTCCAAAGATTTCCATATTTAGAAAAAAAATGAACAGCATAGACCTTTCTGGACAGGAAAATAGAGCAGTATCTCCATTCTGAAATACATGAGTATCATCATCTGTTTCCACTTCTTCCCCAACTGAGATGTCATCATTGCTTGTCACAGGAGCTGGATTTTGTTATGTATCTCATCTACAGCATTCACTTCGAGTATCAAATACAGACAGAACCTGTATTGCTTTGTCTAAAGCATGTGGTCTATCCGACTGGTGTAAAGGATAGGACTTCCCATTTCCCATGCCATACTGGCGCCATACTTTGAAGCTATCACTGCTATATTCAAAATTGTTTATACTCATTATGTCTTTCAACTTTTGGTTGACAGGAGGATTTTTGCCAGGAACTGCTGAAGCCAGAACAAGGGAAATATTTAACATGTTACTCTTCTGTACATCAAGCATAAATTCTTGGGCAGTGCGCACATTGTTCCCCTCTTAACATATTTTCGAATGGCAGATTTAATGTGCGCTGCTCTTCTATCGCATATTGATCTTCCTCCTTGAGCGTCGGCAAAATCAAGGCGTCTAACATGTATACCAGATCTGTTGTTCATTACTGCTATTGCTGATATGCTGAGATGCCCATGGAAACACCCAGCATTGTCTGATCGTATGAACGCTTCCGTAATCCGTGGGTTCTTTTTCTTGATTAACATTAAGGAATCCTCCAAGATGGCATTAGAAATCCTTGCATCTTGAGATGCATTATCAAACAAATGAATAATAGTATCAAATACTATCGCAGTTTTCACTTCAGTGTCAACAGCAATATATTGCTCTGTATGATGCAACAGTGATGTGCCAATTCAGACCTCTTTTTCCATACCATTTGGATTGTAATTCCTAAAATACAGAGTTATAACTGTTTATAATATAATCCATATAAAATGCAAAGGACTATATATGGTTTGAGCCTAAATTGGCCCCCTTAAATGAACACTGTCATTTTACTGTAATTCTTTATTTTATTTGTACAAATATACATTTGAAGTTTTTTCATAATTTTCATTTTGATGTTAGTGCCCACAATTTAAAAATATGACATCATAAACTTTACCTTTTCCCGCCATTTTCTCATTTTTAGCATAAATGGCTTGTTTTGAAGCAGTTTTTCTTTACGGAAACATTGAGCGACTGCTTGAACAAACAAAAAATATTTTCACCAAAGATGTATCTCTCCAATACTTATAAGTGGCAAAAAGTTCGTTCTTGTTCAAAAAGTCGCTCTATATTTCCCATTCGAAAAAAGATAAGAAATATTTCAATTTTTGACTGATTTTGATTGGATTATCAAAATAGCGTCACTTCTGACGTCATATACTGCCAGTGAGTGCATATAAATCAAATAAATAGGCGAAAAACATATTTTATGTCAACTCTATTATAAAATAGCACAACAAATTAATGTACCTGAATCATTTTAAAATCAGCGAATTATGGGGGCCAGATGTGACTAATATCATATAAAGTTCTTTGTAGCCTAATTTTTTTTTCAAACTTATTCTTTTTACTATAGTATTTGTTTATATCTGAATGAAAAGGTTGAATACCCATATACCATCAAATAATTGCATGTGACCACATTTACCTGTACACTAATGGAATGAACTTCATTGCCCAGTCTCTTTCAATGAAGACTTCATGGCTCTGAAAATCCTCTAGTTTAGTGGAACGTGATAAATCCTGATTATGTGTTCTCAAAACATGCATCTTCCACTCCTCTATTGCTTTTTTACTCTAGAAATGGAAACCTTGAAGAAAAGGTTAGAAATGCAATTTAAGGTGATATGGAGCACCTCCATGTTGTGACGTACTACTTATTGAAATAAACAATAAAATCAAGTGTAAATTCATAAATAGTTTCAGTAAAAAAGCAAGACTAAATTACAGCAATATACCTGTAACACAGTATAAATGATTTCAACTTCCTGATCCTTGGATTCATAATCAGTTACAGTTGCAGCATGTTCTATGGATGAAAGTGTCTCCTTTACATTTTCACAAGCTTGGCGAACCTGATTATGGGGATGATCACATTCAAAAGCAAAGTCCACATCACCTGCACTTAATGCATGCTCACAACAATGATCAGCAACTTCTGATGACTGGACCAGGTGCAACTAATCAGAGAAAGAAAATGCTATGTTTTATCGTACATATAGATATATGTGTTTTTAGGATGTTAATTTTTGTAATAGTATAAATAGATAAAAAAAAATGAGAAATCAGTTTTCTGCTGCAGAAATAATTAAAATTGTCATTAAGCTATAAAAAATATTAAAGAGGGAGTCATAGCCCAAAACTACCATGTATTCTAGCTTAAAGGTCATATGAAACGATTTTTAACACTATGATTTTCTTTCATGAATATAAAGCTTGGTATAAACAAATGTTAAAATACTTGATGTAAGATTTTTTTGCCTTTGCATTACTGAGAAATAACCGTGAAAACTGAGCACCTGAAAAAATTCTTGCCCGCTTATCGTTCTTGATTTTGTGAATTTATGACGTCACAAAGACCCACCGATGTAAACAATGCATTAAAACTAGTGTAATTTTACAGTAGTTTATCGATTAAATTTTAGTAATTTTTGCATATATGAACGTGTCTTTCTTTTCAAATGAGATCATTTGATTTCGTAGTAGCCTACAGATGACTTAGTTTTGATTGGTCGTTAATGAATAAATCTAATATCAGCTTCTCACAAAAGTAAAATCATGATGAAGATCCCGTACTGGAGTGGAAATTTAACGAAAGAAATGCTCCAACATTTACAGCTGATTAATGAATTATCCTTATCCTTTTGAAATAGAAACACCATTTTCTTCTTCGGTACGTATAATGATTGAGCTACATTTAAAGGGAATTAAAGCATTTAAATTGATTTAATTTATTTTGTCACATAAAAAAGTATATAAGGCAGGCCAATGAAATGTTTGAGGCATTGTGTACATACATGTAGTTTGTATTTAAGAACTGCTATAAAATGCCGCAAAATTATTCTTAAATTTTATTTCGAAATAATATAAATTTCTGACTCATTGATATATACATGTAGCAATATCTTTAGAAAATACTTTGTGTACACGTGTATTAACGTTTTATTAAATTAGATCGCGGAAATATGGCATTTAAGGATTTAGAAATGTATCGGTAAAATAAATCGGTTTGATAAAAATAGTTGTGAACGAATGTGAAGATAATCAACAGATTTTATTAAGAACAAGCATCAATAATGATAAAAAAAAACGAAAGAAAACATTGCGGAAGAAAGTGAGATAAAAGATATCTGTGAGTAAACACCGAAATTTCTCTTAGACTAAAAATAATTAAATGGTAACATATTTGTGAATTTGAAAGTGAAACAAACATTATAATCGTGAAGCGAATGAGACACAATGAGGCCTACAAGTTGTTTAGAAAAAAAATCTTAATGAATTGCATGAACGTGCAAATGGGAAAAAACGATCAGATTTATTTTTGAATTTGTCAATTTCATTAAAAAGATCAAAATAAAACATATAAATATGTTTATATTAAAATTATATTATACTTGCATGTGGATCTATGAAGAAAATCATTTATTCTCCCTGCAGTCTCCAAACTGAATATCATTATGTACACGCTATTACATGTAAATAAAAACGCACACGATTTCATTTCTTGAGAGAAAAAATACTGACGTGGTTGATTATTGTATAATTATACAAGTTTTTATATAAAATAGTATTTTTTTCTTTTAAAATGCTGCAAAATGACATGGATATTTGTATTCACAACATAACTTTATAAGGCGATTGGGTCTTACTGACGTCATAAGCAAGGGAGGTAAGCCGCGTAAGTCAATGTTCCTTTTCCCGATTAAGTAATTTTGATCGACTGTGGCGCTCACATTTTGCATAAAATATCCATAAAACAATGTCAGTCTTATCAAATAGGCACTTATGAACTCATTCCCGTATATAACTCAATATGGTCAGGATATCGTTTCATATGACCTTTAAGATACTGCTTTGCAATGATTAAAGATATCCTTTTTTCCTCCACCCATTCTTAATCCATCCCCCATGAAAACAGAACATCAAGGACTGTTTGAAGATCTTCAAATCCTTGTGCTCCACCAGCCACATACGTATTTAATCCCTTCATGCAGTTACGTATTTTTGGATCTACTGACTCTAAAATTCGCATGTAGGAACGATGGCTTGTTTTTTTCTGAAAATCTAGAACAGAATTGTAAATAGTGATCTACCACACGGCTCCTGACACTGTTTAAGATTTTTTGGTGGACTTCAATCTTTTCTCCACAAGACAACTTAAGATTCTTGATGCCATATGGTGCATCAGTCATAATAGCTGGTGACATTATAAAGTCAAGAAAATGAGATGTTTGTTGTTCGCACAGCTTTTCCCTCCATTTAGTGTTAGTTGCGGTTTGTTTCCCATGTCCAATTCGAGGAGCATGCTTTCTAGCTGCTGTAAATCTATATTTTGATAACCCAGGAATGTGTTGTCTGATGTCAGCTAATGAAAACTTATCAGCAATAATTGAAAGAAGTTGGCGCTGAGTACCCCAGTTATTGGCATGCTTATAAGCTGAAGCAACAACATCAACTTTTTCAACCGATTCTGTTTTTCTTTCAAAAAATGACTGAAAAATCTCATTTTCTTGGCCAGGGGCTAACACCCTAAGAACATCATGGAATATTTTCTCAGCCTTTACAATGTAGTCCTTCTTAGTCCTTTCTGATGCATTCTACCAGTTACACCTGGTGTCGTTTTGATAGCACTAAGGCCACATGCTTCAACAAAGCTATCTAAATGCTTCCTTTTCTTTGGTGACTATTAATAGCTAGAACTGGGAGTCCAAGTGCTTGAATGTGAATCCTCTGTTAATTCACTCACGGGAGTGGACTGATACGGGGACGACTGAAAGGAAAAATAAACAAATGAAATAAATGAATAAATAAATTAGTATTGAATCCGACATATACATATAGTACACAATTCCAAACTCATAACAAATATATATAGAGCTTGAAATCAATATGAAGTCCATTTAAACATTTTAAATCTTTAACATATAACAGAGTGTCACAGATGACATTTGGCAACCAATACTGCACATCTACAAAATTTTTAATCAAGGTCTATTATTGCAAAAGTTTGAATTTTCTGAATCGAACTGTTTCTGAAAGAAAGTCTCCCGATGGAACAAAATTAATTATATAATAATACATAATGATTGTTCACTTTATTCTTCTATTTTGCATTTGATAATACAATGTACCGGTACATGCAATTAAATACATATTTTAGAAAAAAAACATTTTTATCTGAAAAGGTTGAATGATATTTGGTGCTGGTTTCAGTGTAGTATTCCCGAAAAAAAAATGGCAATATTCCAAAACTCCCTCATATATAAAAAAAATGTCCGCAATCGACATTTGATCTAATGATAACACTAAAATTTAGTGTTATTATTTTCTCAATTACTTATGCCTCTTTTCTGCTGGTTTAATAATTAAATGAGGTCAATGATCAGTGATTGTGATATGAATGTTTATAAGCATTTTTTTCTTTTGCATTTTGTGTCATAGAATTACCTAAAGGTAAAAATGAGATAGAGCCAATATAAGAGAACTATGTGTGGTATATGCATTGTGTGCCCTCAAAATAAAAAAAATCTTTTAAAGGGCTTAAAAAATGGGGTGTATGATACTTGAAATCATATTGAAAAAAAGTTTGTAAAAGGTTATCAGCACAGTGACCTCATAATGTAGAAATGACGTTATAAACATTGTCTTATTTTGATAAATTGATGTTTCGTAGCAAATATGGGTGTTTCCCAATGGTTTTTCGACTGGGAAACATCGAGCGCTGGTTTGCTCAAGTACCATTTTTTAGTATGATGTGTATACGTATTTGAATAAAAAATGTGTTAAAATCATACTTTAGCAGACCTGCGCTTTATACTTCCAGATGCAAAATATAAAGAAAAAAGACAATATTTTCATTTGTTTGCAAAATAGCGCGAATAGGGTCATTTAGGTAGCATCATAGATAAACAGCGAATGAGCAATGATGACTAAAATCAAAATGAAAGTGATGAGCATCCTCTGTACAATGATTTAAGAAGATTTGATTTTTAGACGGGGTCACGTGACTCCGTCTATTGGTTTACTGTCATCCGAAGTCTCAAACCGGAAGGCACGCGTAAAACACATGAATTGAGTCTACGCGTAAGAAAATAGTGCAAAAAGTTTTCATGCAATCAGTAAATATATATTATAAAAACACGCATTAAATCTTTTTAAGTCCTCCGTGTATAAACAAAATTCTATTTAGAAAATAAACAAATAGTTTTATTGATCAAAATATTCTTGCTCGGGTTCAAATGTGAAATGAGTTACGTAACTGAATACACAGCGCCGTTGACTCAGTTGGTGTACGAGCTCATAATCAATTGAAGAGGTTGATGGTGGAATCGAAATTAAAGTTCCCAAACGTAATGTGCCATTTTTGAAAAGTTGTGAATTTTATTTTGACAATCTTTCACCTTAATACTACCAAACTTCATGCGCAAGCCGAAGTTAAAATCGGGACGGGTTATACACAGATGTTTTACAAATTAAATAGGTGTTTCATTGGCTTCCAGTCTACTTGCGGTATGACTGCTGTTCGTTTCGGAAGGAATTTTGTACAAAGTCTGAATTTGCCTTCTCGTTCGTTGGCTCTTTAGTTGATTAAAGTGAATTTAAATTTTTAACAATGCATTGTAAGCAAAATCTATAATAGATTATACATTTTGGAAGACTTATACATCATATAATATATACAATTATATCGATTGAAGAACCAAGTTAAATGTTAATGTTTATGTTTTCCGGCTTAGTTGGAATCAGGCTTGGGGTGAATTACATTGTAAAATAATGCATTACATTACCATTACTTCATGAATTAGGGCATTAAATTACCATAACCATTACTTAATTTTCTTGAAGTAGTGCATTACATTACCATTACATGAGTAAAGTAATGCATTACCATTACTTTGTGAAAAGTCATAAAGTTTAAAAAAAGTGATTTAAAAACTAAATAAAGAGTTTTTTTAAATACATGTATTTCATAAATAAAACATGCTTAAAATATTTACAGGTTCATGTTCATGTTTACTATCAGGTTCAAATTTAGTGACTTATACAAGGTTGCTGTTGCACTTGTAGTTCTCAAAGTAAGGTTCGTCCCGTAACCTTTACACGCTAATGGCGGAGTTGACAATCTCTGTTATTTATGTCTCTGATTTTCGGAGTATGATTTTTAAAAAATTGATCGTTCGTATCGTAATTCGTGTAGGTGATGCACGAGTTTACACAAAAAAAGTAGTTAGTGGCGAACGGATTTATTTTTACCTATTAATTTTGCATGAATCGCAAATGAAGAAAATCGTGTCAGATAAGTCGGTCTTAAAAATCAAAATGGCGACCGTGACAAATTTTTTTATTGTCAAAGTTCTTGGAATCTTATTGTAAACAAAAATATTTCTAACGTCAGGTGCCTGTGTATGTTATCGGTATACAAATGTACACTTTGTTAATTAATTCAGCAGTTTTAGAGTTTTTGGGGTTTTCATAAAACATTATCTACTTTGATATAGTTGTTTGATTATCCCGGTTAGTCGTAATTTTAAATTTTTTCCTTGGGGTCTTATTTTACATAATATACCGTTGTGTCAATTTTCTACAATTATGAAGGCCGGGATAGATTAAAATTTAGACAAAGTATCAGACAATTGCCGAAAAGCCGAATTAACATAGATTGTAACAAATAATTCAAACTCATAAATTTTGGAAGCATATTCGAGGAAATCTAGGACAATTACAAATTCAAACTTTCAAGACCCCGTCTTTCAGTACTATCAGTCCTTTGATTATACCATACTATTTTAAAAAAATTAGAATTGGGGGTAGATATTTGACAATACCAGAAAAAGTCATTTGCAAATTTATAATCAAGTACTAATAAAAGTATCTTTAGGAGCCAAAAGATTTTTTTAAAAAATCATTGAAAGAGAATCTTAGTCTGAATTTCCTCTTTTTTGCTACATGTCTATTTTTGTTAAAACGCATTTTTAAAGCATAATAAATCAAGATAAATCAGTTTATTTAAATCTAATGTGATCATAAATTGTATTTTCTTTTAAAAAACTCCAGAAAATGCATAAAACAAAAAATACATCTGGTTTAATTTAAATTTCATGCCGCATTGATAGTTGCCATTGAACTCTAATCCACGACGTCCCACTATCGATTTCTTACGTATTGTTTTATCGACGTAGCATTGGTATCAATTAATATTATGATACCCACTGACAAGCTCTGAAAAATATATGAAGCAAAATCGAATTTGAGACCGTTCTTTTGCTTTTCCGCTAAAACACAAAACAATGTCAGAGCATTGTCATTGCTTTAACAAATAATACATGTACAATTAATATAAAAATGTAATATTCTAACATTGGATGGAGTGTCAGTGTTAGAAGAATCTCTAAGTCGTAGTTGGGATAGTCTAAAGATGCTAAACAGATATCATGTATTCTGTCGTGTTTTCAACATGGTCTTTTCGAGTTTAGAAAATTGTGAAAGGATGTCAAAACACCCCAATTCCAATTACAAATTGAGCTTATTTAGTTATAGCGAGGAACTTAGACCCGAGTTGAAATTAAACTTTGGTGTCATTTTATAACATTGAATACTGAAAACAAATGTATCAAATTAAGATCTTTAGAGTTTTTACTTGGAAAAGTTTGCAGCATTGTAAAATTGTTTTCTGTAAACCTGTTCTGAAACCTAGAGCTTATAAAAACGCCTCAACAAATTAATAAAACACAGCTTCTGTCATTATTTATTAAAATGACATGAAATGGCACTGTTCATACATGAAAAATGTACAGATAACGGATGTTTATTATTTCGGTTGACGTGTACAAAAACAATTTGTGGCTATTCAGTACTTTCAAGGAACAAGGTGATGCAAATGCAAAACGCATAACTGTTGTATTAGCATGTTGCATATACTTAAAACAATTACACAAATCATAATTCAAAGATTATATATGATTATTTATTAAACCTCTGAATAATGTACAGGGGTAGCGAATGTTTCCGGAATAAAAACTCTTTTGTATTTTGCTATTTACTTTTGATAAATCGACAGAATTAGGGGACTTAACACAATCAGAAACCTACACCTGGATAAAGCTAGTGCAGTATCTGTAACAACATGTACTAGTTATATGCGTTCAATTAGGACACATGCCGACTGACGTTTTTTATACTTGTTAGATCATGAATTATACACCGAACTGACTACGGTTTCTTCCGCTTTTCATCATCTTGACAATGAGCACACGGCGGATGCGACCGGTCGGCAGAGGAAGCCTACTCCTCCTAGGCACCTGATCCTGCCTCTATCTTTGAGATCAGTGTTGCTCTGTTTTAAATTCGTATTTCACTTTAAGGATTTTGAGATGGTTGGGAGTTGGTTATTGTCATTTTTCATTTAGCCTAAGTTGTTTTTCTTAAAAAACTGATTATATTCTTTAATTAAGGGTAATGGTTAATAATTTGGTCAATTGGTATTTTTACATTGTTGTATTTTGTTTATAATGCTTTTAATTTGTGATGCATTTCTATCGATCAACCAAAATATGAGTTATAAGCAATATACAGAACAGTTTCTACTTACAATTTTTTGTTACGTACACAATGCTTGTGCCATATTATTATTTACATTGGTATACAAATCTTTTTCAAACTGATTTTTCTATCGGCTAATTCGTTTTGAGCATAAATAAACTGCTCCTAACATCACATTCAATTTAAATGTAGTTCTTATCTAAGAATGTTCTTTTGAACATTTAAAATGTTAACAAAAACATGACCTGAGCTTTGTTTAATAATCAAAAAAAGTGAGCTCTGTATCTCGCTTATAACTTGACGATTGTATCTTACATTTTGGTTGACTTTTAGAGATGCCTTACTGAAGTTTTGTAATTTTTAAAAAGGGAGAAATAAATTTTTTAAAAAGTGGCATGGTCACAATTTTGGTAATTCGTTTTTTCTGTTTTTATTATTTTCAATGCTTAAGGAATGCATAAATGATCATTAAGATAATTTGAGAGTCAGTCGTACAGTTATAGGCAAGACACAGTGCTAACAATCCTGTGTCGTGTAAACAAGGCTCGTCTCTGTTTTTGTTTACATAGGTTCAATATACATGTACCAGTAAAAAATATTCTAAGCATATTTGTCTATCTTCTTATTCATTTTATACATACATGTAAATAAACAGTACCAAGCATTTAACACATCTATTCTAGGTCTAAAACTGGAATTTTCACTTCAACATTCAAAATATAAACACAAGCTTTGTTTACAAAGCAAAGTATTGTATGCTCTGTAATTTGCTTATAACTCAAAGTTTGGTTGTCTTTTAAAAATGCCTTATTGAAGCACTGTACTCATTAAAATTGGAAAAATAATTTTTGACGAAAAATATGACCCTTTCCCTTTAAATACAAATGATAAGATTTTATAGATGCATGCTAGTAAATTTTTTATTTAAGTCATTATTTGTGATTTATTTACAGACTGTACTCCGGAAATTGTCGGTTATTTTAATTTGAATTAAGTGCGTAATTCACAAATAACATCGAACAGAACAAAAATATAAATTATTAACGTAATGAGTGTAATGATGTAACAAAAAAGGGGAAATTCATGAAAACTCACTATAAATATTAGCTATTATAAAGGCTTTATTTAATATTTTTTTCTCTCATGCCTTCAAGATCTTATATGTCATGGGTGTTCTAAGTTACTTTTACTTAATGACTGCTGTGGTTGGTAAGTGTCTTTATTCATTTTGTTCTACGGTTGTCATTTTGAAACTGCTTTATGTTATTACAATTCTTTTATAAGCATCAGAAAAGCAGCAATATACCTACATTGGAAACATTGATGCCACAATGAATGGTTCTACCGGTATCATAACCTCTCCAGGTTATCCTGGAAACTATCCCAACAACGCTGCCTATATATGGACACTAAAAACAGAAAATCTGAAAGCCAGTGTCATCTTTAATTTTCAGGACTTCGACATCAAAAAGTATAAGGACACTTCATATTGTGAGGATTATTTAGAGGTCTGAAGAGAAACGCCTGAATATACAAATTCGTACTAAATTTATGATCAATTTTATTGAATGATAATGTTGCAGAGAATTTCATGTTTGAAAATAATCATATTACGAATTCAGAACGTTAAAGAACTTTGAAAAGAGAACAAGAACATACATATTTTAAGCCTGTATAAGTACTTTATGTTTCTTCAGATCTATACAACAGAACCGTGTTGCTTTAGGGCCATCCATAGATGCGGTAAATTTGAACCTTTCAGTCTGACAGTAAATGGAAGCATCATAACCATTCACTTTGTGTCTGATCACTTGCACAACACCAAGGGATTTAACTTGACATGGAAAGGTACATGCTAAACAGAATTGATATTAGGATAATTTTGAGATTCAGTCTTTTGGAGACATGTTACATGATTTTTGCATATATCAGAGAATTGTCTTGATAATGCTTTATAGTAAATATACCAAGAACACCCGCGGTGAGTAAAACTTCTAAATGGACCTCAAAAATACAAACGAAATCCTCAGCCAAAACCATGTCTACGACTGGACCAAAGAGGTGTGGAACAACAGATCGTGGAATACCGACATCAAAAACAGAAAATATTATGAGAACAAGCTGTATGTCTGTTTTGTCAATAAATTATATCTTACAATTTGGCTTTCATATGCCAGATTATCCAAAAACAATTTATATGAACTGTTCATGTATCAGAGCAATGTCTTGATAATGCTTTATAATAAATATACCTAAAACAGCTGAGATGAACCACACTTCTTTATTGACCTCAAAAGTACAATCAAAAACCTCAGCAGAAATTATGTTTACAAAAAGACCCAAGAAATTGGATACAACAGACTCTGCACAAACGGGGAAAGTTATGAATACAAGACGTATGTTTTGTTTTAAATTGAAACATTGAAAGTAATAAGAAAGCTACAATTTTAGTCATATTTTGACCTATATTGGTTACTTATATATGGGCTACTTTTTCATTTAAAACACTTTAACAATTTTTTCTATATTTTTATTGTAATACAATTAACGCGAACTGTGCCAAAGACTAAGTCATGGCCAGCAAGACCAGCCCTTACGGAGCGGTCGTCCAGGCGACCTCAACTTCACACCGCGGCTAGGGATGGGCCCCAGACAGTAGTGCAGCCGACACCCCCACAGGCATCTACAAGCCCAGTTGAACTGTCGGCGCCACAGTCGCCCACAACCAGTGTTAGTGCAATACAGGTCACCGAGCCAACTGTGCCGAAAGGTAATCTAACTCTTGTTTCTCTTAACTAAAACCACACAATCCTGACCTTAACTGTGGGGTCTACACATTTTTCGCTCAAATACTATGTCAGCCCTAGCACTAGGGATAAGATGATTTTTGGTAAATACATTCACTTTGGGACATTGCTCGTTAGGAACCCAAACAAATTTCATGTTTCCTCCATTCTTGCAATATATAAATCCGGCCAATTAATTGATCAACCTAAACATCAGCACAAAATTCAAAATATTGATCTTTATGAAAATTCACCATTTCCTAAAGTACATGCATGACATTCGACTAGGAAGCCAGTTACATGTATCACAAGGCTGGCTCATATATGACGAGCAGTATTTATGTATATATGACAATCGCTATTACTTAAAAGTGATACTATTTAATTACCCGTCGTTAGATTTGACAGATCAAAGAGTCAAACCTACTTCAAAATAATGTCACAATTCATACATTTTTTATGTACGGTTCATCAGCGCGCATTGCTGATAGAACGCATTCCTATAAATGAGTACACGTGTGAATGGTGTGGTATGTCACATGGTTTTTATTAGTGACCAGGTATATATGTCTCATCGACCAATGACAGACGACTTTTAAGTCATTAATATGCATGCGTTACAAACTTCGCTAATGCGATATGTTCAATGTGATAAGTATTTCGTAAGATTATCTTCAAATACTGGCAAGTTCAATTTGCGATATCTATGCAAAGCAGCAATGCCTTATTTTATGAATGTGAAACGGCAACACTTTAGATAGGCCAAAGTTTAAGGACATCATTGTGAATACATTTTTGTTTACATATAGTGTAAATGGGATGTGTACATTTTGTGGTTAGAGATCTAGAAAAAAATCCCGATTTGTTTTTCGAAAAAAAAACCTGTGTAACTGTGACTGAATGCAGCTTGTTGACGTTCTAGGTCGCTTTGATTTGGTATTCAGCTATATATATTGGGTATATGTATATACTTGCATATATGGTTGCATAAATGTCCTATGTATAGAAAATGAACAATATAAAATCATCAGACTTTACCATTTAGGTGTTTTCATTAAGTAAACTAAAATGTGTTGAAAACGGATCTCTTACCCAAGCGCGTTCTGAGCTTTAGTATAAGTAGTAGTAGTAGTAGTAGTAGTAGTAGTAATGAATTAAAAAAAAGTTGCCCAGATAAATGATGAACGATATAGTAATGCTTTTTAACCTTTTAAGGACCTGAAATATCAAGAGTCTTTTAATCAACATATTTACCTTTTTTGTAACTATTTCATTTTGAAGAATAGCTCCGGATGAAATGAAATGGAAAATATTGTTTGGCAAAAAAAAAATTGGAATGGTTAGGACATTAAAAATGGTAATAAGTAAGAACAATAAACTGGTATAAATTTATCAAGAACTACAAAATTTTATTAAATATCTTAGAATAATGGGTCAGTTTATTAAAAAATTTACCAAGTTGTCTTCAGGTTTCCCCCCAGACACCCCTTGTAGAAATGTCTCCACCAAACACCAATTAGGATTGCTATTTTTGTTATCTTTGATCAGTCATTCATAATCGCCACTAACGTCTAAATAAAATAATTTGATATTTTGATGCTTAATTCTAACATTATTCTCAGGTGACCTTGCCATCAAAATACAGAGAGATGAGATGATAAGTATGGTCTTTTATTTTTTTTGTATAATTTGTATGAAATATTATTTGTATGACATGCATTTAATAAATCATGTACTCATTTGCTATTAATTATAAGTTACCTTTAAATCAAAGTATATTTAGTCGCTGGGATCGGTGTTGTAGAACTCATATTGATTGCCTTGGTGATATACATTGTAAGACAAAGACGGTCAAAAATGAGGTAAATCGTTTAGATAGATAGGGAAAAAAGAGAGACTTTGCTTATTTTATCAAGATACATTTCATCATTTGTATATCATGTTTTATTATTGATACAGTATTGGGCAAAATGCCAAGGATAAAAATCACCCAGTACCGCGCAAATCAGTGGCCAGTGATGGAAACCTCTACGAAAGTATTCCTTTGGAACACTTCTCGATTGAAGACGCCATACCGGAAGAAGATGAGGTGTATATCGAAGTGCCGGAACATATGTACGACAAAACCTTCGAACATAGACCACGTGTTAACGTCAACCCCAACTTGTACCATCTGATATCCGAGCTTAAAACGAAAAACATATCAGAGTAAACTGTTAAGTTCTCGTATAGATAAGTCTACTGTAACTTTGTCATAAGTGTGCGAATTAAAATCTTTCTTGTAATCTTTTTTAAAAATCATTTTATTTTCCTTAGTGTTTTTACGTTATTTACAATAGATTTTTCTGTTGCTATTGATTAAACTTTAAAAACAGAAAGAACTGTTATGTACACTGATGATTTTTTAAGAACCATTAGTTGGAGATAATTGTAAAACTTTCTCCATATAAAGCATCAGATCAAGAAGTACTGCAGGAATGCACTGTGATCAGAAGGTTTTTCAATCACTGTATCCTTTCTACTTTCTACTGGAATAGTAGAAAAATTCACTGTAATAAAATCAGTTACAAATTCTAGACAATGACATTTAGGAAACCACATACAATGATAGTTCAATTGCTAGAATTACGTTAAAAAACAGTTCAATCAAAGTCAGTAAAATGAAGCAGTTTTATATGATTTAATTTGTTGTTGACATATGCATATTTACATATTCACGATCATGAATGCATTGCATTTGTTTGTTTAATAGACTTCCCTTATCAAAAGCGACTAACATGATCCTCTCTTCTTTACATCACATTTGGTTTCTACGTGTAGTGTCACTGCATTATTTTCCCACAAGTACGAATTTTGAGCAATTTCCCCGAATTTCCGTACAGATAAAGTGGGTTCTCTCAGTGACATGAGCTTGGTCAAATTATGAGATGAGAAATTATGTTAATGCCTTGTTTTCTCACATATATCGAAACATAATTCTAATTTCATGAAGCTAATGAGGAAGTCAGAATAAGGCAATGGTCTCGGCTTAAAAGACATTATTACAAGGTACCTAAAACATTTCCTGAATTTTGTTTATTTATTTTGATATCAGCGATATGTTTTGGGTTTTTTTTTTTGCATGAAAAATAGTATTTTTAGCTCTATTTGAATGATTACAAACTTTGTATCTTTTATGAATTTTCGGACTTTTCCAGCAAAAATTCTAAGCTATAGACGGAAAACCCCATATACATCACGTTCTTTAATATTCAAAGATATAACTAAAGCCATCAAATTCTACGATGTATTATGACTGTGTCAAAAATCGAAATATCTCTGGGAAAGTGTATCAAAGCAATTGATAATTAAATCCAGTCTTAGCCAGGACCGGTTCTATATTTAGATCGGATAGTCTGTCCTTTACCACTGTAATCGAACTTTGGCGTGGGAATACATGACTACAAACCCTATCTAAATAGTTTGTACCATTTATAATCTTATTAATTTTAGGTATTTATAAGTAAATTTCCTTGAAAAACAATGCTTTTAAAATAATACATTACATCGAATTGATCGATTATTTCAAGTACTACGTTTTTTCAGAGGTAATAATTTGTACTTACGTCCAAACACTGTGTGACTTCCGGTTTACAAGAGTAACTGCATGGGAGATTCGATTAAAGTTAACTCCCAAAAATGATCGTGACATAACCAACAACAACTTAAAAAAGAATAGTACTTAACATCAACATTAATGATTTGTCCTTAAACTAAATATTTGCTACTCTGTGTATGTATATTTTTATCTTAGATATGAAGCTAAATGAGACGAGAGAGAGAGAGAGAGAGAGAGAGAGAGGGGAGTAATTTTTTCATTTGTGCAAGTGGTTAACACGGTATTGGATGCGTTATATATCCGTGCGACGCAAACAAACCTGATCCTTAGTGAATCACGCGATTTAATTATGCAACATTAAATTACTGTTTCTTTTAAGTTACAACAGAAAAATTTATTCTGGATTTTTATTTCACGAATTAAGACATTTTCAAGAATCAATAGATAAGAGGTGGGCCTTATAAAACCTTCATTTTAACCAAATAGCCAAGATAAGATACCAATTCTTCTCATACCTTTAAGTTAATCAAATTCAAACCAAGAAATTTAGATTTTGAATTAGCAATGTGCACCATTAGATGTTCAAAGTTCGTTATAAAATGCACCCTTACAATCTGTATTTTTCTGAATGATACTATCTATAACTTGTACAAGTTAATAAAAATAAGTCTCTTAAGAAAATGCTCGAGTATGCTCTAGTAATTTCGGACAATGATAATAGAATTCCTTTTTTATTGGAAGTTTTTATAAGAAATTAAATTCTCGGATTTTGAACATTATCATACACTTTAGATACTTTATTCAGTATTATTAGATTTATTTTTTTTGGGGGGGGGGGGATGGGAGGGGGGTAAAATAGGTCATAATAGTAATAATTAATTTCATAGCATAATACCGATTATATTGTTTTTCGAAGAACGGATGATTTTGGTAATGAAAGTTCATTTTTGCTGGGATCAGAAGAAAATCGAGAAAGGGTGTCACATACACATACAAATAATTGCTGAAAACAAAAAAGGGTAACCAAAATTAAGGACGTATTGTGATTTTCTTTCGTGACAATTGTGACAGGCCGAAATATTCACACGAAACAAATTTTACCAAATAAGAAAAATGATAACAGTATAAGAGAAAACAACAACAACCAATGACAACAGCAACATAATCTACACAACAACAATAACAACGGAACTATCAATACAATCAACAACTTCGACAAAAAAAAACCCCGAACATTAATAACAACAAAATCACGGACAGCAACAATACAACATAGGACAACAGGTTCATACTACTCGGGATTTATGTTGGTACGAACGCTAATGATATCCAGCATAATGTCAATCAGTGGCGGATAAACAAAGATGTTTATGGCGCCGCACTCAACTTTCCAATTACATGAGAGAGAGATAGAGACAGAGACAGAGAGAGAGACAGGGACAAAGAGAGACAGAGAAATCTATAATATACATGTATTTCATATGACTCTGCCACATACAAGTGATACAGGTATATCAAAGTTCAAAGTGCGTTTAAAGCAAAATTAGGTCTGTGCTTTTCCACAGATTTAAAGTTTCAATGGATTTAATTTCTATGATTTATTATTATATTATATTCCAAGATTAAAACACTTTAAATTTATGGCGCTTCGCCATGCATGCACGGTAGAGTATGTAATGGTCAAAATTACACCACGAATTCCCAAAACTATCATTTTCGAACCAGATAACTATTCATGATGAGAAAACTTAATTTCTCTGCAAGTGTACACTATTTAAAATTCAACAATATATACTTTGCATTGAAATGAATACTCCTGCTTATTTTGACGTCAAAGAGGCCCATCCAAATACATGAATCTCATCAGAAGACCTTTTACCATCAAGCATCTGCCTAAACTAATTCAAAAAGTGTACAATAGAAAACGGCCAAAAGCTACATTTATTAAAACTAGAATGACAACAAAGGGAGCAAATTCAAGTACTTATTCATACCAACTGGCAAACATTTTTGTCAGCTTACCAGGAATGGTCGGACAAGAACATTTTTACAGTATTAACATTTATCTCGGCGTACTTTCTGGTGAATATTCAACTGTTTATTAAATTTCGGAGAAAATAAAAGTGTAAATGGTTTGATTATTTCCGAACAGCCCTCAAACAGAATTTTGGATGATTTTGGTCACTCCATGTAGGTCAATGTACATTGTAGTTAGAATGAAGTTTCCTCAAATCAACAAACTTTTCCATGCATTGTCAACGTTAAAAGAACTAAAATAAGTCACAAACCAAACGCAGAACCAAATAACGGCAATGCCGATGGCAACATTCTAACATTAATTATTATTTATCAATTTAACTTTGAGATTTTATGAGATAAACAATGCATAAATACATATAACAGAGGAACAAAACTTATTTTGAGATTTTATTAACGACAAATCAATTTCCTTTCTAAACATCACAATCGTTTGTGTCACTGCAGTACATGTATTTCCCTGAAATTACAAGTTACAAACGTCAAGCAAGCGATGTTGCGAATTTCCTTATAGATTTATAAACATACATACAGTTAATGATTTATTTTTCTACAAATTTGCTTTTTGCATTTTTAATTTGATTTTGCTTCGAGGAAGTTACAGAAATGTATTGATTTTAGTATACCTTTCCGGACATGTTTCTTTTGTTTCTTTAGTAGTTATATACGCAAAATACCATGGATAATTAAAAAACTAAAAATCCTTGCCTCCATGAAGTTTCAAGTGATTAAGTATAATTTTCAGGCGCAACGAGAGGCGATTAAAGAGATAAGCTGGTGTCAAAAGTTAAGAATTGAATTTTTTTCTAGAATCTAATAACTTATTTTTGTAAAGTTAATCAGCATGAAGAAGTATGAACAAAAATTAAATTTATGAAATTGTATTGTGCTGTAATCTACTTGATACGAAGTTAAGTTACATACTGACATTGTTGCCAAGTTTAGCGATTTGGACAATAAGTTTGTAAATAGGAGGTTTAAGATATTAGTTTCTGCTGGCGTCACAATTATTAAACGACTAAATGAAAACGTCCATGTGGAAGTCAATAGCCATCTTAATAAGCTAAAAAAAACACCCATGGGTAACTATTCAATATTCAAACATTTTGTTAGTAAGAATGTCTGTGTTGATGCCTGTCATCCTTGTGTAAATAATGTTGGTGCAGTTGTTAAAGCCTTCACATCACTTGTCGCGAGAAGGAATAAGGCATCACGGATATATAAGCAGTGTACATATGTATTGTTACGGAAATGAATATACATTTAAAATATAAAATCATTAGAACTTATATTAATATTGATATCAAAATCAATTCACACTATCATTCCTCTTTCAAAGCATATCGAGCTGGTTCGAAATCTACTCCTCTCATATAAAATGAACCTTCTCCCGCTACTTTGTCTGATACCTTCTGTGATAGGTAAGTATCATAATATATAATTGTTTTACTACTAATATACTGTTATCATTAACAGCAACTGGATTTTTTATTCGCACCAAATAGGGCAAATGTTTTCCGTCAACGCTTCGAAAAATGGTAGTAGTGGTGTTTTTACGTCACCTGGTTATCCTGGAAATTATCCAAACGATGCAAATTACACATGGACCTTGACAACTGGAGATTCCAACGCAACGGTCGTAATAAACATTACTGACTTCAGTGTGGTAAAGTACGATGGAACTCCAAAGTGTGAGGATTATTTACAGGTAGGAATGCTATATTGAGGTTGTTAAATGAAATGTAATAAAATGTCGTATATGAAACCATTATCAAATGAGCAAAAAATGTATAATTTTTTTTGTCAGATAGAGAAAATAGAACCGAAATACCAGCTAATTATAAAGAGATGTGGTGATATCGGTCCATTTAACCTTGAGCGCAATGGAAACATTTTCGTCGTAACATTTGTGTCGGATAGCATTCACAACGCTAGAGGATTTTATTTGTCCTGGAAAGGTACATATTACTTTTAAGAGAATAGTTTTCAATTTGAACACATATCATGTAAGTTTTAAATTACTTTTAAGTATACATCAGCCATACAACTACAACAAAACCAACGACGACAACAAAAGAAATAACAATCAAGACAACAGAAGAACGAACGACGACAACATCAGAAACAATCAAAACAACAACACCAAGAACAACAAATTCACTAAATCAAATTATAAAAACAACAAGGGGGATCCATGCATTGTCATCAGTTTTGTTGACTTTGAACCAAAAACAACCGATGACACATACAAATGGTTTATTTACAAGGGATACAGATGCGTATGTAGCAAACAACAAAGGTAAACTGAAAAAATAGGTTTTGTTTTCTTATATCAATTCTAAAATATTTATTGTTCTCATTTTGAACTTTTGGATTTAATCATTATCATTTTGATATTTTGATATGCCAAAACTGCCTGAGATTCTTTGATTTTACTTCTTGTAAAGTACTATATATCCTAGCTTAGTATCATGGTGGAAAACTTAATAGCGACTTTTTCTGCAAAGAAAATAATATCAATTAAATTCTTGCAACCTGTGTTATGAATTAAATTAAATAACTCGAGAAATATAATCAATTTTTTAAATTTTATACGTTTAATTAGAATTACCAAGCGCTTTTCGAATAAAAATTATATGATTTGTCACGTATGCTCTCATATGTCTTCTAAAAGGTTGTTTGGGCGACCTCCATATTGCGACGTACTTTCTATTTATTTAAAAATAAACAATGAAATCAAGTTAAATTTTATAAAAAAAATTTCTTTCCATAAAGTTCAATTTAACAACGAAAAGCAATTGGTTTGAGTGTTAACTACAAATCTGCAAGTCATAAGTTCAAATCCGGCTGGGGCTTTTATCATTTTTACTGATCCAACCGATTTCAATAAAATATTTTGGTTAAATATTGTAAAACTAGAAAATTCTAAACGAATTACCACATAAAATTATAATGTACTCTTATCCACATTATATAAACATGTGTCCTATATAACCTTAACGCTCCTAACTTTAAGATTCGCGAGGCAGTAAGGTAAGGAAAAGACATGTCAAAAATGGTTATTTGGAATTCACGACAAATCTATTTCTAAAGATTTTTTGAAATAGTTTTTATAGTTAGAAATTATATTTAAGGAAAGAAAACCAAAATCGTGCTAAACCAACTTCCAGATTTGCACTACTTTACACTTACCATTTCTTTGTTAAACTAATTTTATTTACACTCTAGAATACGGAGAATTTGCCATAGCTTTGTGAACGGCTGTTCTTATTCATCTCATTCATCACACGCCTATTTAGAATTGTATCATTTTACATTTAATTTTCATCACACTTGAAACAATCGAAAAGAACTTTTTCCAGCACACTCAACGACAGAGAAGCGAGGAACAATGCTCACCAAAACTGACTCAATGAAGAAGACCACTATCTTGATAACAGCGCAACAAATCACTAAACAGAACAAAGCTATAGGTATTTATAATATGAAAAATGATCTTTGTCTTGAACGTTATGCATGATTTTAAGCTACATGTATTGCGGATCGCATTTTTCAATTTTTGTTTGGCTTTTTTTTAAACGATCAGCCTAAGAAACAAGTGACACTTGCTATCATTATATTGCAACCCTATCAAGATCATCTCTTGGTTGGTGCAAAATATTTACTTTATTTTAATGCGACAACGTGTTTACGCTGAGGTTCCGTTGAAGGCTTCTTTAACTAACCTGGCTTGTTTTTGGATGTTTGATACTGATGAAGACGTGTGGTAAAGCTTTTAATCTTAATTTTAACAGTATTCACGTTAAAAACCTTCCAAGCTATTGTCCTCATGTATTGAGCGACTCTAAAATGCTAAAATTACCCTATGTCATTTTTCGTTTCCGTTATTAAAGTGTATTGATTGTGTTTTCCTAGCGCGTGATATTATTTACTTTAAGGGATCTCAACGAATCTGAGGCAACATCTATTGTCACCTGTAAATCTAGTCTCAGTATAATATTATAATCATATTCTAAAAACCATTTCATTCGTTAAATTGCCAAGGATATGTTGTTATGACGTTATGTCGTTAGGATATGTTAAGGTAATCATTGCAACTGGTATTATATAAATACTATACATATCTTTAAAATTAGAGATCCGACATTTGTTGGTCCATATTTGCTCATTTATTAATTCCTCTCGTTTCATTTGGAGTCTACAGAATGAACATTTCATGAGGCATTATATCTTTTTTTTAGTCAACCATGTCAATAAAACGCAATTACAGCCTCGCTTAACCCGTAGAATAACGTAGTCAGAGTTCTCCAAAATGTATTGAAGAAAATAATTGATATATTGTTGCATATATCATAAATGAAAGGATCTCAAAATATAATTTCAGAACCATTGGGGACAAACGAGATAAGTAAGTAATTTATTCTATGTTTAAATGCATATTGTAGTATCGGTGTTAACAAAAATTGTTTCGCAGTTGAGAACGACTCATTAACATATCTTCACCATTCTAGTTTTCTTATCGTTAATATCAGCATGCAAGTATAAAGACGTTTTACATTCGTTTCACATGATTACATGGGCTATTCTGTATTTTTAAAGGATCACAGTTACTCAGGGGCGAAAAAAATCCACCAATAGGAATGAAAAACTACTTATTGTACATTGCAGTCCTACTATTGTGTTGCTTTTTTCACTTTCAAATAACTAGGTCAATGATCTGCTTTTTATGCGAGTGACCTCTGAATGTTTATTATAAAAATTGTCAAAATTTTCCACCCTTTCAAAGGTTTCCTTTATTTTGATTCCTAGAAAAAAAAACCCAATGTGTTGGTTGGAAAATGATAAAATAAAATCTTTACTAATTTTATATTTCAATGAATTGTTTTAAGCTTATATTTTAAGTTTAATTTAGTCCGAATGTTCTGTATCAATTTTCAAAATTCCCCCAATTTTTGATCGGATTATACAAAAAAAAATGATTACTAGGAGCTCCAAACCATTGATTGCGCAAAACTGTTTTTATTGTCCGTATTCTGTTGACATTAACATTATATAGGGTAAATGATCAAATTTTCGAGATATTAGTTCGAGTTTCCTTTGTTTTAATATTGATATATCGTTGTCTTAGCATATCTTCCTCAAATAAACAAAACAAAGATCAATATCGATATTTGCTAATAGCATTTTTATTTTGTGTTTTTAAAACAAATTTTAACTTCAGGTATTGGACTACATGTATGTGAAACTATTTTTTGAAATCTCAAACAGTTTTTAGAATATATACATATGTAGACCGATATAGTTGATGTTACTTTCCTTTTGACAAGTTGATATGTTTGAATCATATTGCAGCTGATAGCAATGAAAGATTTACTTATACACATAATAGAGCGAGGAATTCAAAAGACATACAAGCTTTATATGAGTCTTTTTTAAAGGAGGGGTGTTGAGGTTTCATTCTGTCATCAAGCACTTTTAAATCATGATTTGTATTAAACTGCTACTTAGTTACTTTTATGTTCTAGTCTTTTTAGTCGCTGGGATAGGCGTGGTAGAGCTTACATTGGTCGCATTAGGAATATACGTTGTAAAACAAAGACGGGCAAACAAAAGGTAAAGCGCTGAGAGAGAGAGAGAGAGAGAGAGAGAGAGAGAGAGAGAATAATTTATGCAATTGTTATTTTATAAACATGAACGTTACCATCTATTCCTTCTATTCTTTAATCAAAGCTAGATATCTATCGGCTGAGATACCAATATTGTATTAAATTGTTATTACATTACCATCACAATTTCTATTCTTTAATCAATGCTAGACATCTGAATGCTTGGAAATCTGACAAGGAGAAAAATCGTCCAGTCTCGCGCAAATCAGTGACCAGTGTTGGCAACATCTACGAGAGCATTCCTATGGAACACTTCTCTATTAAAGACGCCATACCGGAAGAAGATGAAAGTGTGTATATTGAAGTGCCTGAACATATGTACGACAAAACCTTTGAACATAGACCACGTGTCAACGTCAACGCAAATTTGTATCAATTAATATCAGAACTGAAGACGAAAAATAGATAAAACCAGTATTTTTGTTATAGTGTATATGCGGCCGCTGTAACATTCTCAATCGTTTGCGCATGTACTGATACATTTGTGAATGTTTTTACAATCAAATGATTGATCTCTTTTTCTACAAACCTTCTTATCCTCGATATGTTTCAAATGGCCAAGCAAATCATTACTATTTTAAAAGCATAATTATGTTTCTAAATAAGGTCCTTTATTTCATCCTTGTTTATAAAGTTTATATAAGTATATACATGTATGTTTACTATGTTTATTGCGTCGAAATTTATTTAAGCTTGTAAAACTGTAAATGCAGAAAGCACCAAAGACCTCTACTTGGAATATTAAATGATACTTCCTCATTAATTAATTAATTTAATTAGTGAATCACTCGGTGGTATAAATATCCATTTTTTAAAATATGATATATGGGGAAAACCCAAATAGAACCTTTTAATTGTTTTGTGATATCTTTTTTTTAGTTTAAAACTTTTGGACCGTGTGTTAAAAATTAAAATGCAAAATAGGTCAATAAGTTTGAGACAATTATATATATATATATATATATATATATATATATATATATATATATATATATATATATATATTTATATTTATATATATATATATATATATATATATATATATATATATATATATATATATATATATATATATATATATATATATATATATATATTATTGTTCCCTTTGTGTCCCTGTTATTTACTTATACAAACTTTCTGTGTCAAAGAACATTCATCACTACATTTGATTTGAGTATCATAAGGACAAATTTATAAATTTATTACATATGCTTTATAATCTATTGAAACTCCATACTGATTGACTTTAGATTTTTCCTCGGCTTTCAAATTTAGTTTTTAAATAATTTACAGTCAAAGATATTAAAACAGGCCATATAGCTGTTTTTATTAAAAGACTTTGCAATATTAAGATCGAGTCTCTGCTTACGAGGTTAAATTCAGTCGACAGCATAACATGAAGCTCTTTCGATTTTTTAGAGTCTCTTTTACGTACCATATTGATACATGCATATGTATCTTTATTTCCTGGTATAGAAACAAATATATTGCATCAAGGATTAAAATATTTCCTCAAACAACTTTTCGAAAATTGAAAGTTTATTTGAATATAAAACAAATGTTAATTGAAAACTACAACATAGACTTTGACTGTTATATAATATTTTTGTTTAAGATAAAAGAGTTGATACACAGGCGTCCTTCGTATTTTTCCCTGATCATTGACAAAACTACATATAGCATGAATTATGACAAACATGTTTTTGGCATGTGTTTCTTAGTGCAGAACCAATGTATTTGTGTCTTCGAATATTTCCGACAAAAGAGAATGTGTAATGTTTTATTGTAACTATGTGTATTAGTTACACGTTTCAAATAACTGTTCAGCATGTGCATGCAGAAAACATATAGAAATATTTTGGTTTTTATTAACAAATCACCGAAATGACTGAAATTATAATCAATGATACGGAAGTGGTGGTTTAGCTATCGGGCTTTTGAATAAACAAATAATTATATATTAATGAAGACACCTGGATCATTTATATTAAAGACATTTCTTCTTGTAGCAAGTGCGCCAGCTACTATTAACCTGTATTTTTCATATTTACAACTATAAAGCACTAAGGGAACTTTTAAAACCCTATATTGTAACCAGATATCAGAGGGCAGTTAGTGGTTTTTGATTATACAGTACTAATCTGAAAGTAATTGTGTTAAATTGTTATGAAAAAACGAAGTCAGTCACTATTTTAACATGCATAAAAGATATAGGAATATTTGTAAATAGTTTTTAAAAGTTTATACGTTACACAAAAATACCTTTGTATATTGTTATATTAAATATGAAAAATATTTTCTTGTTTGTAAAAATTTGATTATCACCCTCTCATAGATTTTACGCTGTTTGTGTCATTGGTTTTATTAAAGATGTTTGAAATTATTGTTTTATTTATTCTCGATGTTGATAGGATAATAGACGTAGAAATTCACGTCAGTGTGAACCTTGTGAGTTTCAGCTATTTTCAGTTTCACACACATCACAATGAATACATCGAAGAAGATTGGGTGACGAAGGACTTATAATTATTCTTAATCAAAATGTTTATAATGTTTGCTGAAATAATGATATTGCTACGTATTTACGAATCTAACTGATTTTTTTCTATTAAATCTACAATATTTACGTGCATTTATCTTTGTTGCCTATGATATTTCCCAATCAAAAAGTTAAAGGGCTTAAGTGATTTCACTGACTTCTTTAAACAATTCACAAAATACGAATAAAGGTTTTAAGTGAGAAAGCTCGTTAAATGAATTATAGTGTCAAATTTTGTTAAACTTATGAGTTCAATTTATTTTACTTTAATGTTTTTATTTCTTTTCCCTTTGGCTTTCCGCTAAATCACAAATCAATGTCACACAGAACATGTCTGTTGTCTTAACGAATACATATGTGGACATGTCATATTCTAAAATCGGGGGATTAGTGTTTTAGCAATCTCCGCGTAGTTGGAGTTGTCAAAAGATTCCAAGCAGGAATGTCTTTTACTTTTATTTTAATAAGGTATTTCTTAATTTAGAGGATAGTGAAAGTAAATTAAAACATCAATTACATTGTATAGCGAAGAATTTTGAGTCTTGAATTAAAATTTAATGGGGTTATTCATCATTTGTTTCCTTCAAATCGGTTTTATAATCCACAACATATAAAAGCAAGTATCAATAAATTTATATTAAGGAATATATTTACCCATGGGACGCGTATATTTTTCTATAAGAACAAAAACTTTTGCATAATAGTCTTATTATTGAAGAACAACTTTTCATTCTCTAATAGCAAGGTCAATGAACCATTTTCCTTGCTAGTGACCTAAGACTTTATTTACTAAAAATAAAGCGGAAAATGAAAATAGATTTTATTTCCAATTTCATCTGTTTTACTTTGAATCTTCCTTGAACAAAGCACGTTTTTATGAAATTCAGAAAACACGGAAATCAATATTTGTTTATAACATTGCTATATTGCCTTTAAAAAACATTTTTTTAAACTTAAATATCTGTAAAATAATGTAAACGTAATCTTTAACAGATTAATTGATGTCTTTAATTTAATAACAATATCTCATTAACTCAAGACCCGCTTAGTATTTATTTCTATATTATGAAAATCTAAATTGGAAAGTAGATTAGTTCATCATGCAGTGAATGTGAAACCTTCAATATTTTATGATAAAAAAATATAACTGTAAATGATTGAAGCAATGTTTGTTACTAATGTAAAAATGACAATAACAAACCGTGAACCCATCTCAAATATCCATAAAACGAAATACAAATTCAAAGCAGAGCAACACGGACCTCCAAATAGATAGAGGTAAGATCAGGTGCCTAGGAGGAGTGAGCATCCTCTGCTGACCGGTCACAACGCTTGTGCTCTTTGTCGTAATCAGAAAAAAATTGGAAAAAAGTCCGTAGACAATTAGGTGATTAATTTTGGTCTAATAATAAGTATGAAAAACGTCTGTGAGTCAGCATGCGACCCAGTGGAAGATTGTATTTGCTGACAAGGTCGTTGTATCGACCATCGAACTTACGAAAAGATGACTTCAAGCGAGACTGTTAATAGTCCTGTTTTATCAACTTGTTTGTCAGTAGCTTGTTTCGTCTTAGAAACTGTTCATACGAAGAGTATGCCCTTGCTTATCGAATTAACTGAGAGACAAAAACACCATATGCAGGTGATGCAGGGATATTGCTACATAATTAAGGAAAAACTGAAGTCATCGCGTTTATCATAAAGTTTTGTTGTTAAATGTAGGTTACCATCAATGTCCATGTCCAGTAAAATATCCAAATATGAAACAGATGATGCAGACTCTGTGGTATCTTTTATTTCAAGTTCACTTGGAGTCGACGTAAATTTGGAAATAACAATTGTTAATTGATAATACGCCGTCAATATACCAGTATGTTGAGTTAAAGGCCACAGCGAGTGATTTATTTTTTTCAAGTTTTTCAATAAATTCTGCCTTATAAGAATACAAAAATAGATCTGTTTAAAATGGGGCACAATTGGTGCCAATGGGAATTTCAACAGATTGTTGAAAGACTTGATTTCTAAAACCTACATAGATGTTGTCTATCTGAAACTCAACATCTTTTTAATGTTAATTTCAGAGTACTTGTGTTTGCAATCAGAATGGTTTTTTTACAAAATAATTCTTTTAGATTTCCAATGACAAGGTGAGCATTTTTACGACTTCCATTTTTATTGAAGAGACAACTGTCGATGGTATCAAAAAGCTTATTATACAAAGTGCTTTTCTGAACTTAAAAACACCGGTTCATTGTGTTGTAACATAAATCGACTGTGCGTATCTCGAAATATTATTTTCATATGCATTTCATATTCTTAATTTTATGCTCCGATAATCGCTTCATCACTTTCTTTTTGTATTATTTAAATCCATTGCAACTGAATTTGATAAAAGTCGGCGTAAATATTTTTGTTTAAACTAGATTGAATTAATGGCATAGAGACACTGCCCTTAAAATCACTTTCTTAGTTCAAACATACAATTTCTAATACTTTTCTTCCCCTTTATATTCAACTAGTTATAAACGTCAAAGGGAAAGGAAAAATGTTAATTTTTTCTCCAGAGCGAAAGTTGAGAGAATACCTTCTTTTTATTACTTGTATAAAGAAATATTATATAGACTGTTTTCAGAAGAGCAATTTTAGCCGCAGTAACTAATGCATGATGTGGATCATAATGTCTTTGCTCCTTGATTATTCAACCAATTTCAATTTGATACTAGACTTTGACCCGTGCTTGCACGGGTTGACATTGCATATTATGTCGGGCATTTAATTAGCTAAGCCTGATTGAGACAAAATAAAAACAAATTGGTAATCTCCAAATACCAATTATGTTAAAAATATATAAAACAAAAGACAGTACTCTTCCGATTTCTCGGTATTAAAGCCCAAAAATTCGAGTCTATAATTTTAATATAGTAGTAAAGATAGTCGGTATTTTGACGCTGTTAGTGCTCCTTTTTATTATCATACATATGTTTGACATAGTTTCTTTTACTTTGTATTTGTTATGCTGTTCGGATTTTCTATCTAATACAATTGCAAGTTACTTTAATTACTAGAGCTATCTGCAAATTATACAAATATTGTATGGATCCCATGCGTGTAATTTGGCGATACAAAAAAAAAAAACCCATTAACTTATTAAATACATAGTAGCTTACGTTTTAAGCAACGTCTATTTAGTCCTGTCTGCCAACATGAATATATATTGCCCGATACCTCGCTAAACAGGTTGACACAATTGCAAAAAAAATAGCGCACATCAGTTAATACATAGAACACTTGTAACAAATCATAGCTGGAGAGATTATCTATACATGCTTAAAAAACCTGTTAGTAATGTTCGCCGTGTGTCATAGTTTCCTGGAAAAAAAATAGTTTTAATTTTGTTTCTTACTTACATGAATAACATATTTATAGATTGAAGGGGAATAAGTAGCGTATCCTTGGATAAATTTTGTACAACAAGTATAACTATGAGGGTTGTTAGAAAAGTACGCGGACAAAGTGATTTACGGCAAAATTACTTTGTTCTTTGTAGGATGACGTATGTTTTATTAAATGACTACCAGTTGATAATAAAAATGCAAAAAAATTATATCATTTTGAAGTTCTTTTCAAAAGATACAGCGATTTTTATTTCGCATGAATTGGATTTACGGAGCACCATTTCATATTTACACAACATCAGGTGACGTCAAACTACTGAAAGGCAATTTAAACCTGACACTCTTTTTCAAAGTAAACACATTTTAGTTCACACACTTTTCATGCCATTAACCCATTTATAAAACGCATGTTCCCATCATAATTTGTCATATTTTTGTAAAATGTCTTTTTTGTCATATCTTAGATCATTTAGGTCCGAAAATCTCTGTCAATGCAGTTTTGACTACAGATAAGAAAATAAAGCGAAATCCATACATGTATTTTCAAGATCCGGGATGTATGGGGGATCGGGTGCTGCAAGAGCTCAAGATATCAGTATTTCCATTTTCAAACCTTCAATTCCAATTGTGGTTCCAATTGTAAACTTTTGTCCTATAAAATTAGCGGCATCTAAATTTATTTTGGTCTCCATCGGATATTTTCTGCGCGCACACAAAATTTAATGACTGCCCGGTGCTCCAAGATTTACGTTAACGTTATTGACTCATTTTTCTAGCGTTTGTCATCCATATTTAGCAATAAAACGGTCAGAGATTCTTCAATTTAATTAAAACTTTCCCAAAATGACCATAACTTATTTTGATCTCATATGAAATATCGTTTATTTTTATGCGCTTATACTGTTTATTTTCTTAATAAGGAAAAATGCGTACAACATATAAAACATTACAAAAACTGACATGCTCCGTGAAGTATATCTTGTCAAAATAATTATTCTGCATATTTTTAAGGTGCGTTTGAAATAAACAAATCTTTACATATTTCTTAGAAAATACGTCAAGATTAAATATGAAAAGTTTCGGTGGTATCATGCAAATAGTCCGCTCGCAATCGAACTTGTCCGCGAACTTTTCTAACAACCCTTGTATGTATGCCTTTTTTAACTCTTAATCTTTTTTTTCCATAGAAAACTGATTTTTATTCATTATTTTAAACATGTATATTAAAAATAGTTTTATAAAATAAAAGATTTCCTACTTTTTTTGTGTATTTTAAATTAGATTTTGGTCATTCCTCGCTATTGATTTCTCCGGATGATGCCAGTTATTTTGATTCATATGTTTGTGCATTTTCACTCGCATCACAAAGAACAGCTCACAAAACAAATCTATTGTGTAATGATTGTAATGATACAGCTTTGTAAAGCGGAAATACATGAACACCCTTAATATAGATACGAATTATTATCAATTTTTTTTTTATTAATTTTCTTTCATTCTCCCTAGACTTCTTACATGTCATGGATGTTCTTATTTACTTTTCCTTTATGACTGCTGTGGTTGGTAAGTGTCGTTATTCATTTTGTTAAACGATTGTCATTTGGAAACTGGTTTATGCGATTAAATTTCTTTTATGAGCATCGGGAAAACAACATACCTTCCAAACAGACATTGACGCCTCAAGGAATGGTTCTACCGGAATCATAACCTCTCCAGGTTATCCTGGAAACTATCCAAACAATGTGACCTACACATGGACACTAAAAACAGGAAATCTTAATGCCACTGTCTCATTTAATTTTCAAGACTTCGACATCATAAAGTACCAGTACACTCCACATTGTCAGGATTATTTACAGGTCAGCACTCAATTTAGAAATGCCTGTACATACCAAACATATGTTTTATGATAAAGATGAATTTGTTAAAATGATAATGTTGAAGTGAATTTCTTGTTTAAAAATAATCAAACGACCGGAATTGAAAAGTTAAAGACCTTTGAAAAATTTACGAAAATATGCTTATTTTTAAGCCCCTATAATTACTTTGCGTTTCTTCAGATAAATGAAACAGAACCGTGTTGCTTTAAGGCCATGCATAGATGCGGTAATTTTAAACCTGTCAGACTGACAGTTCATGGAAGCGTCATAACCATTACCTTTGAGTCTGATTACTTGCACAACAGCAAGGGATTTCATTTGACATGGACAGGTACATGTAAAACAGAATTGATGTAAGAATGATTTTGAGATTCAGTCTTCTGGAGACACTTTAAATGATTTATGCATAAATCAGAGCATTTTCTTGATAATATTTTATAGTATATATACCTAGAACACCCGCAGTGGGTACAATTTCTTTATGGACCTCAAAAATACAAACGAAATCCTCAGCTAAAATCCCTGATACGACTGGACCAAAGATATTGGGTACAACAGACCCTGAGATACCGACATCAAAAACAGAAAATATCATCGGAACAAGCTGTATGTATATTTTGGCAATATATTTTTCTTATGATTTGGCTTTCATACAAAAGATTATCCATGCTTGTATCAAACCATTGTTTTGATAATATTTTATAGTAATTATACCTAAATTTAATCCACAAACAGAGTCACGTCATAACGTAACGCTATGTGACTCTATACAAAATTAAGTGTTTTTAAACAGCAAATTCATAAGCTTGTATACACTCAATTATCATAGAACAAAAATATATGTGAAATGATTTACCTTAAAATACTTAGTGTATGTATTTAATTTCATAAAACCTCGTCTAAAATTAAATTAAAATGAAAAGAATATCCCGCTTGTTTGCGAAAGCTTCGCCTGAAATATAACAGGTAGTAAAAGTCGCGTTGTTTTATTCGGCCGTTACCAGGACAATAACGGTGCATGAGACCGTTCTTTGTAACAAACAGACGCTGGAGAACTTGCAGAACAAAATGATACCAAACAACGCACGAAAAACGTTTATTCTGCCATGATAAAAGACTACAGAAAGTAAATAATTTTTAATTAAAAAAATCCCCCATTTTCTCGGACAGGTTGCATATCTGTTACAGCATTTAATGAAATCGATATTAACTCCTCTTCAAACTAATACATATACTTCTTTAGTAAACATCCGCGCTAACGAGCGCTTTTGAAAATAACATGATACATATTTTGGCTGTAACTGAAATTTGACGTCGTCTATGAACAGAGAAAATCACGGATGGAGTTTGTTTACTGTTACCACGGATATATTACGGGGGACAACTCTAGCAGGTTCAAATATGGGGCAGCCTACGGGGAAATGCAGAATAATATCCACATTTTCACTGTTATTTTCAACTCCTTATTAGCTATGCATTCATAGATTTTATAACCTGTATTATTGGAACTAGTTTTATTGCAGCACATGTTTAAGGCCATACTTTTATAAGAATATTTTAGAGAAAAAAATAAAACATTTAACAATGAAAAATTAAATGAAAATTGCACTTTGTATTGTACACTGATAATATAATAATAATTAAAAATAGGTTAAACACTCATGCAGAATGAACATCATTCAAATATATTACTTGAAAAATAGTTTTTATCCTTTCAAATACAATTATATATTTTGAAAAATTAAATTAATACTAGTATCTATCTATATTGATCAAGTTCTCTCTAGTACTTAAGATTTATGAAAACACCAGCTTACAGAGTTATAATATAAAACCATGTAAATAATTAATTTACAAATACTTCTAATCTGTATAATATAGAAATTTTCAATGTTATAGAATATTTATTAAATCATATTCACAAAAAAGCAAAATTTCACAACTGAAAATTGAAAAGAGTCTCAGTAATCTAGCTGTCACTACATCTTTAAAACATTTGACTTTAAAAAAAAAATTATTCATAGCTACGTACATGTATATAAAGAACATGCAATTAATGTGCTGAATAAAATGCGTTTTGAATAGCCAAGTGGTGATGCAAAGTTTTTTGCAGTCGATTAATTGATTTCCCGAAGAATCATAAAGTGACACATATTTTTTCTTTAAGTATAAGAATTAAGGATATTAATTACATTTATCTAAACTGCTTGAATTTTTTTCAATTTCTCATGCAAAATTCTGAGTATGAGCACATCGAGAATAAACATTTTTTTAAAGCACTACATTTTGTTTACACTTGTATAAGTAGCATTCATTGCATTATGCTGGAAGAAATCATGATTCAGAATATTAACTGAATTTAAATATATACACTGTTATGTATATTCATTTCTCGATGCTCGTTTCTATAATTTATGACAAACTAATGGATACAAACACCATTATAAAATATGTACCTAGGTTTAGGTAATCATATTACTACAGGCACCTGTATCTATGCTTTTTGTAGAGGGTACTTTCCGTACAAGCACGGGTATAGGCGAAATAATAGTAAAGGACACAAAACTCATTTGTAAATTTACTTTTCTAGTATAATTTCTTTGATTAAATCAAGTTACACAAAAGTTAAACCACACATATACATATGCACACATGCGCGCGCGCATACTACACACTGCAGGCACGTAGCATCGTTTTTGAAAGTGCACACATTGATGATTTTTTTCTGATCGATTGTTGTAAACGTTATTACATGTAATTAATTAAAAAACATTTATATATTCCATTTAATGGGAAAATATTTAATACACTCATTTTTTTAAACTCTGAAATCAAAGCCAGCAAAAACTAATTAGTTATATATTTTAATACCGTGGTTCCATGTAACATGATTTGTAAATCTGATAATATACCGTTATTAAATTTTTACAGTTACTAACATCCAAGAGTATATTTATTTACGATTGGTTAATTTTTATTTCAGAACTTGCTGGATACTGCTTATCGCTTTTTTTATTCAACAAACTCTTCGTCAGATGTCTTGCTCTACCCAAATGATTCGGAATTCTGATGTTATTAGCTCTAAAATATCACATGGAACATCCAAAACTGCTGAATGGATAGTAACACAGTCAGAAAATTGTAATCCAACATCAACTAAGGTGGCTATTGGTCGATTATGGTCAGAATATGAAAAGCTTCGTAAGAACAAAACTAAAACTGACGGCAGCAGAAAGTTTACAGAATTCTTGGAAACAGAGTTTGCTCCACCCACATTATCAACAACAGTAAAGTCAAATTTGCCCGAAGCTACATGTCTGATTAACTCTAGCGGCGATGCCACGTCAACTGCCATATCCATATGAAACTCTCTTTTTATGGAAAACCAGAATCTAATTCAGGAACAATTTACATTAAAGTCTGGGTTATCTGAAACTATATCTAACATGCAAACGCTGAACATAAAGTCTGAAAACATATCAAGGAAAAACCGAGTGCTTCAAGAAAAACTTGTATCATCAAACAAAACAGTCAAACG
This sequence comes from Magallana angulata, assembly GCF_025612915.1. Lineage (NCBI taxonomy): Eukaryota > Metazoa > Mollusca > Bivalvia > Ostreida > Ostreidae > Magallana > Magallana angulata. The sequence continues at coordinate 56,982,791 of NC_069116.1, read as the reverse complement.
CACTAAACGTAGAGAGGATTACTGGAAAACCAAATGTACAAAACTGGAGACAACAACTGACACAACAAAAGAAGACTATCAACAACTTATTTATGAACTGCAGGCTGATAATGATCAACAAAGAACGACTATCACCGAACTTCAAACTGCATTAAAGGAAAAGTATGATCAGATCGCTTATCTCATCGAACAGCTACAAGAGGGGGATGAAAGGAGAGTCATCCATCTATTTGACAAGAAAGAAAAAGCATTCACCCCAGAACTCCATTTATGTGTGTACTCTCTTCTCGAACACAATGTTCCTTCAACGCAAATTGGTAAGTATTTCATTTTCATAAGGATAAGGACATTGAACTACTACGGGTACATGATCCTGATTTTCTTCATCATTAAGCAAGACACACATGTACTGAATATACATTTAATTTCTTTCATATTTTTTTTCAGGACCAACCATAGAAGCATGTTTAAAGCTGGCTGGAAAAGAACCTGATCGACTGCCATCTCCTTCAACTGTGGCCAATATGAACATTCAAAGACTCTGTCTCGTTAAAAAGCAACTACAAGATGAACTACCTGAAAAGATAAACACTACTCTACACACTGACGAAACATCCAAAGTTGGCATCAAGTACGGGGGATTTTCTGTTCGTGATGAAGAAGGTAATTACTTTGCTCTACGACTTCGTGAAATGGCTACAAAATCAGCACAGAACACACTGGATACTTTCAAGGAGATTTTGCAGGATATTGCTGACACCAGAAAAGAAACTCATCCTCAGAGTGCTGGAAACAAGATTTTATGTAACATTCAAAATACTATGAGTGATCGTGCTGCAACTGAGTTAAAGTTCAATGAGCTCTTAGAAAGTTACAGAGAGGAGGTGTTGCCACAGGTACGAGCAGATTACAACACCATGGATGATGAAGAGAAAGAAACAGTCAGTAGACTTAACAATTTCTTCTGTGGTCTTCATGGTCTTGTTCATCTGGCAAATGCTGCACAGAAAGGATTATATGAAGCAGAGGTAGGGAATTTTGCAGGAAATCCTCAAGTATTTGACAAAACGTTCTCTAAGAGTGATGAATCTGGTTGTTTCCGTTTAATCAGAAGTGCGTGCAAAGCTTTTGCTAGAAGAGGGGATGAAAAATATGGGTGTTATGGAGCCTTCCGAACATACATGCAGCCTTTTCTAACTGAAAATAGAATGATGTCACTTCCTCTTCAACCTTTCAAAGGCCATAGATTCAATATTCTGTTTCAAAATGCAGCCTGTCTATACTTTTTACACCCCCACATGATTGCGTTTCTGGAAAACTCAGATACCGAAAACAAAAGACTTTTAAAATCTGTTCTATCGGATCTTCATGTCTCCTTTTATGTTGCTGGACTGAAAGCGTTGGGTTTGATATCAAAGATGGTTACAACGCCCCTGTGGAATCTTCTTGAGAACAGCGACACATCAATTGAAGACATGACACAGCATTATCTCCATCTGTCTTTGTATTTGGTAGATGCTTGTGAAAACATCGTCGATTTCATAAAGGGAACCTTTCCATCTCTAACAGGAGTAGCGTTTCATGGTGACAAAATTTTCGAATCCTTAACTAAAGAGTCAACATATGATACTGACGTGGAAATTATTCTCAGAGTCCTGTTACCATCAATCCGAAAAGTAGTACTTTATGTCTACAAAGATCATTTGCCAAATGGTAGATATGAATCATTCACAGATGAACTCTCACAAGCTACCAAGAGTGTGGACAAACATAACTCTTATTCTGAGCGACTTTTTGCCTACATGGACCAAATCCTGAAATCACAACCAAATATATCAACCCTGGCAGCAATGGAAAACGACACCCACTGACTCAAATGGAACTTATGTCTAATCTGTTGAAAGTTTTCAAAATCTGTTTAAATTGACCACCTGCAAATCATGTATGAAAATATTAATTACATTGATCGTTTTTTGTTCATATCTGATTTGTAAAATAATTTATAAAGATTAATTTGTGCAAAACGCTTACTATTGTTTTACAGATAATGCAGTTTTGTGTCTTGTAACTAGAATTATGTAGTACATATTTTAGTAGTGGCAAGACGTATTACCATGTATTAAATGAAGTAAGTAAATAATTAAAATATGAAAATGTCACAAATCACAAGCAAAGTTATTGCAATAATTTTAACTGTTTATATCGGAATTACAAATGCTTATCTGTTGACGTTTTGGCGTTGTTTTTGTCAACGGGACGTTGGCGTAGGAATACGTTTAAATCCGAGGTGCGGAATAATAAAGGGATTTGGATATCCAATAAAAATCAGAATAGTATGATTAAAGAAAGTGTACATTACAATTGAACTTATTTTGATTTGTGATAATAATTTATCTTGTATATTTGCCGATTATTAAAATTAATAGTATTCCAAAGAAATGGTCACAAAGAACAACATAAGCACTACTTTTTGCGGTCTATTTTTAGTAACAATATATGACCAAAGAATTCCAAAATGTCATTTTCTTTTAATACTTTCTCCAAGCTTTAAGATGATATATCACACTTGTGGAAAATATCTGATATAAAATTTGACTTGTGGATATTGGTCGATTATGGTCAGAATATGAAAAGGCTAAAACACCCGCGATAAGGAAAACCTCGTTATTGACATCAAAAATACAAACGATAACTTCATCTAAAATCACGTTTACAACAAGACACAAGAAATTGGATACAACAGATTCTGGCACACCAACTACAAAATCGGGGAAAGTTAAATATACAAGACGTATGTATGGTTTTCTTTGTTCAAATTGTAATATTCAAAGAAATAAGAAGGCTACGATTTCAGTCATAATTTGACCTGTGAAATTCAACATTAAAAGATGCTTATAGCAAAAACGCTTATAATGAATTGACACCTATATTAAAGCCCTTATCAGTCCACATAGGGTTTAAACATATTGTGAAGCTGACGGATAAAACGAATTACGTTTATAACTAAGCAAAATTACCCGTTCCTGACTTTTCTTTATCAGCATTTACTGTATCATGTTGAATTTCACTAAACATTGGTCAAAATATGATTGAAATCGTAGCCTTCGAATTTCTTTGAATACTTTATTTGACTTTATACTTTAGTATCGGATTTAAACGACGCATACATATTTCTATATCAATGATTGTCGATGATTACATGTAACGAAACTCGGTGCAAAATAACAACCGGAGGTTTCAAGAAAGGGAAGTAGCGTATATTATCGTACAAAATTTCTGAAGGTTTATTTTACACGGGTAAATGATTTTTCAGTTTATAGTGCACAGGGTGGAAAATGTTTTACCAAAAAAAAATATTTTAGGATTTAACACAGAAAGCTAATTTTGCATGAACGAGAACATGTTTAACGTAAAGTTATTTTTTGAAAGTGTTCACTTTCCAATTTTAAAATTGGATTTCTCAGTATCTAAGAAAACTAATTCCAAATTTTACATTAGAATTTCCAACTTTAATCTAGGAATTTTATTAACAGACATTCTCAAACTGTCACCAAAAAAATTCCTTGTATTTCATTAAAATGATAGAGTGACCACTTAATGTATCAGTAAAGTTTAAAAAAAATCTTTTCCTCTAATTTGTCTTTCATACCATAGAGTATGAAAAGTCACTGAAGTAAATCTTATTACGTAAAAAAAATATATCGTTGTTTTTATAACAACTTCTCTTATTCCGCAAGTAATGTTAAAATTTCGATAAACTACACTTCGAAACCGCTGAAGTAATGTATTGGAATGAGCATGTATGATAACCATTTTTCTTTAAGGTACTTCACTACACCAAGACTTATACGTTTGAAGACAATACGTCACAAAATGGCGATTTAAATGTTTTGTTAAACTGTTTGTATCAATCGATTCAGATGTATATCGTCATAGCTCAGTTGTTAAAGTATCAGGCTTGTGAACCGCAGGTCATGAGTTCGAATCCACCCGGGGCTTTTGTTTATGTTTACTGAATGAATTTTATTGAAAATATCATTTTTAAACTAAAATTGCACATTTTTTCGCCTATTTGACATATATACTTCTTATCCATCATGCTTTCTATCACAATCAAGTAATTTTCTGCTGATTTGAGAAACCTTTTCAAGGTTTAGTGAGGCACCTTAAATGGAACAAGATTTTTAAATAAAACATAGATTTATTGGGTGGAGTTATACGAGGGTCAATAAACACATACCAGGAAAATGTAATCTCTATTTTTATTTTTTCGACAAAATTTATTATCTACACATCATTATTTGTTAAAACATATTTTTATTCTTTGCGTAAAGTTTCATTAGATTTGATCAAAATGTGCTAAAGTTATTTTTATTTCCAAATCAGTATGTATTATGGTCACGGCGCACCCTCATGAGCACTGTAACGTCAAAACCCAACGTCATGGCGACTTTTGTTTTACATTTTTTAAAAATATTCCTCTCTGCATTTCATACACAGTCTGTGGCGCTTGACCCACTAATTGAGCATATCCATGTACCACCCGTACCTGTCAACTAGTTTGTTTACAATTGTCGCGTAGTATACTAAGTCAACTATTTTTCTCGTGTTTTCAAACATTTTCTACAATGTCATTCAGCTTTCACTGTCGGAACGACCTTGAAATCCATCGACGTTAGGTCCGAGCTATATAGTGCCTGATTTACATAATCAAAACCGAACAAATCTATATCAACTTTAGTACTTTCCGCTTGAACAGCTTTCAAGCGAGCACCTCTGGATTTATTACATATTTAGCAACAATAAAAAAAAAAACATTCCGAAAACATTTGCAGGGGTGCTTGGTATCCAGCGAGCTCACTCTTCTCATATCAAATTATTTATCAAGAATTGTAAATGCGGTGCTGTAACTGATATCAAACATGGACGCAAGTTCTGCAACAGTGATGCGTTCGTTATTTTTTATGACGTTGCCAATTCTTTCAACGAGTTTTTTGTAAATTAGTCTTTTTCTTCAAACAAATCATCAACTCACTTTTAGTAATTTTCCTACTCCGTTCACCATTTTCGCAGTTTGTCTTGGTTTTTTACCAAGTGTAATACACAATTTTATCTTTGCTCCGTGACCTCGACCACCTTCATCTATTTTAGCTTTTTTGATTAGGAACATTTGTCGTCTATCACTGATTTTTATTAACGGATCAACATATTGATCAATTTCAGAATATGAAATGACGTGGTATTACCTTATTTATAAGTATAATCTAAATTTTGATTTAGCGCCATAAAACAAAGATAAGGTTGAAATTTTGTTCGGCGAAATTTTTTAAAAAGCTAAAACTGCCAGGTGCGATGAGTGCATTTTTGAGATATAAAAGTATCAATTATTTATAGAAAACGTGGAATAAACTAAAAATAAGGAATTGGTTAGGATTAATTGATTAAGCCATGTCTTTAAAATTTGGCAGTAATTTGACGTAAAGTAACAGCGCTCTGAATAAAGTCCTCGTTGTTTTTTTATTGACCCATAATAATGGGGAAAAGCTACTAAATTGAATGCGCTCAGTGCCTGTCAAAATATTTCTTCAGACACAAACTTATATACTTTGTTTATTTTATCGATTTTCAGTTCAAACTCAACAAATAAGTAAAAATTGTCACGAGAAAAATGCTTACAGTATTTTCAGTTACAAAATTCGTGGCTGAGAGAAACATGATAACTGCGACAGGTATTTGGTAACAATAAAAATGTGCCTTTCAATGTGTTAACCATATATTCTAGATTATTTCAAAAATAAAAGAAATAAAAGTTATAGACAAATAACATCAACAATTTATAATGTGAAGCTTATATACCCAAATCTTATAATAAACAAAAATTCTGTAAGCGGTGTATACATTATGAAACTTGCACTTATTCCAAATGGAATTATTTGAAAAAGATTTTTAAGAAATGGTATTTGTCATACGTTCACTGAATTTTTAAAATCGCAGTCTTCTCATAGAATTACTGTCATTCAAAAATTTTAAGTTCTTTGCAAAAAAATCAAAAACAAAAATATAAACGACTAAACGTAGAGACATGAAACAGCTTGCAATGGTGTTGACATTTCTGCATGCACAAGACGTCAAATCGAAGTCAAAGTTCAAGGTTCACTAGATATTGGAAACTGTGATGTTGTAAAAGTTTCTGATCTTTCGGTGAAGGCGTGTCCCCTGAAAATCTATATTTAGAATTTTATAGTTCATAAATTCTGAAAGTCTTTGAACGTATGAGTGAAAACATGTATTTTTTTTAAAAATAGGTACCTACCCCTGCAGTGTAAAGCAAAGAGTCCATCATTATAATTCACTCAATGGTTATTAATCCGTAATAATCCGAAAGTGTGAAATTTGAAAGATTTCTCGAATAGGCTTAAATTGAATTATATGTGACAATATTGTTTTAAGAAACATTTCGGATAAGAAACCACTTTTAAATAGAATAACTCTTGAAAAAAATGTATTGGACCACATTGTTTGGAAGCGCATTGTCTTATTGGCCAAACTATTAAGAAAAATTCATTGTATTCGATTTGATCAGTTTATGTTTTTTCCAGCAAAAATGGCTTCACATAAACAAAATACATACACGACTGACACAGCTAGGAAGACCAGCACATTGAAACAAACAAAATTAACCACTCAACAACAAAACTCCACAACAGGTGTTTATTGTTTTTATTTTTTCGTGTAAAAAGTTGATTCATTAATTGTTTGATATCTGATTATTTTGAGGAAGTAAACAAACAACAAACGATATTTAATCAAGTTTATTCATTTCTGCCAACAGTTATTTAAGAAGCAAGGTTATTTCGATCATAGTTTTTCCATCTTGCCATTAACAATATTCTAGATAGCCCCTTGTCATTCAAAATATGATTGTATTAATAGAGTTAAGATTGTTTATAACTTTTAAAAACTCTTTACAAATGCGGGAGCATAAGTACATTTTATTTTTGTAGTTTAGGGTTTTAATGATGCTTCTATCAGAGTTAACATTTTCATTGTACATACAGTAAGCGTTATTTAAGCAGGTTTGGGGACATTTCTGAATAAGATATATTTTTTAGGTTTACAGTAAAAGTAAACCTTTTTTCACAATTTAAATAATAATATTAGGTACATTTCAAATGTATGTATTTTGTTTGTTTGATATTAGTTGTTAAGCATTTTAATTTTCTGTGATATGCAATAAATATTTCGTAAAATTATCTTTAAATACCAAAACGTTCAATTTGTGATATTTTTGCAAAGCAGCAATGACTTATTTTATGATTGTGACAGCTCCTGGTGAGTTAAATGATGAATATATTTTTTGGCAAAACTAAATACTCTTTATATATATGGTAATGACATTCAAGATGGATATACATAAGAACGATAAATTTGTTTTAATCTACCAAGAACTACATGATTCGATCAAGTATCTCAGGATGATGGGTTAGTTTAACTTTAAAAGCCTTTACTAAAATTTATTTACGATTGCCAGTTTTGTATCCATTGCTCAGTCATTCATAAACTCTATCTTTAACGTTAAAAGTAAGAAAATTTGTATTTAGAAGCATTGATTCTAACATACAATATTCTCAGGTGACCTGGCTATCAAAATACGGAGCGTTGAGATAAGTATGGTCTTTGATATTTTTGTATAATTTGTATGAAGTATAATTTGTATGAAATGTATTTATTTAACCATGTCTTCACTTGCTAATAAGTTACCTTTAAATCATAGTATATTTAGTCGCTGGGATCGGCGTTGTAGAACTAACATTGGTTGCCTTGGCGATATACATTGTAAAACAAAGACGGTCAAACATGAGGTAAATCACCCAGATAGAGAGAGAAAGAAAAGAAAGAAATTCTTTTTTAATAAACATACACTTCATCATCTGTTTATCATGTTTTATTATTGATACAGTGGTGGGCAAAATGCCAAGGATAAAACCCACCCTGTCTCACGCAAATCAGTGGTCAGTGTTGGAAATGTCTACGAAAGTATTCCTTTGGAACACTTCTCGATTAAAGACGCCATACCGGAAGAAGATGAGGACGTGTATACCGAAGTGCCGGAACATGTGTACGACAAAACCTTTGAACACAGACCACATGTTAACGTCAATCCCAACTTGTACCAGCTGTTATCAGAACTGAAAACAAAAAACAGATAAAAACCAGATTTTTAGTTAATGTATAGATATGTTTTCTATAACCTTGTCCATGGTTTACGCATCTATACACACTTATGTAACTATGCACCGAATTACGTTTTGTTTTGTTTTTAGTTTTTCTTTAAAATCATAGGTCTCATAACAATCAAATGATTGAATAAAATCCAAGACATCCAATACATGTATGTGAATAAGTTTTGTTCAATGTGAATATTTTTGTCAATTTTGTACCACTGTTAACAGCGTACATAAAATCTCCGTGTCTTTGAAGATTCTTGAAATCGTTCAACATTTATCACTAGATTTGATTTTAGTATAATAAGAACATATTTAAGAAATAACATGCTTTTATTATCATAGATACTTTTTACTGATTGACTTTGAATTTTCCACCGGCTTTGAAACTGAGTTTTTATTTTAAATAATCTATTGTTAAAAAGATAAAATAGGCCATATAGCTATAATTGTTTAAATGTCTTTGCAATGTCAAGACCGAATCTCTACTGAAGAGGTTAAACTCTGTAGGGATTTTGTCGGTTTTCAGATTATCTCTCACATGTTATATTGATATCGTTATTTCCTGGTGTAGAAAAAAATATAATTCATCAAGGATTCAAACATCTCCCCCAAACAACTTTTCCATTATTAAAAGTTTATTTGAAGATGTAACAGATGTTAATGTAAAACTACAAATTGGACTGTTATATATATCTAATATTTTTTATTTGGGGTAAAACGAAGGAAACACAAGCTTTATTAATATTTTCATCTGACCTGATAAACGACAAAGCTACAAATAGCATGAATTATAGGAAAAATGTTTTGACATGTGTTGTTAAGTGCATAACGAATGTATTTGTGTCTACAAATGTTTCCATAAAAAAACGTAATTTTTAAAAGTTTATTGTAACTATTAGTTACATGTGTCAAATAGCTGTTCAGCATATGCATGCAAAAAGACATAGAAATATCCTGGTTTTCATTAACAAATCACCACAACGTCTGGTTTTATAGATAAAGAAATTACACTATACTGGTCGGTAAGCTATCAGGTTTTCAAGTAAAAAATAATGATTACTAAATGGAGACACCTGGATACATCACATTAATTACATTTTTTTGTTTGCTTTTGTTTTCCTTTAGCAAGTGCGCCAGCTACTATAACCGTGTGTTTCCCATATTTACAACTATAAAACATAACTGAAGGGAACTTTAAAACCATGCATTGCAACCAGATATCAGTGGGTAGTGAATTTGTTTTAAGATAACAGTACTGATCTGAATGCAGAAGTGTTTGGTCGTTATGAAAAAATAAAGACAGTCACTGTTAAGCATTATGCAAAGATATAGGAAACTTTGTAAATAGTGTGTAAAAGTTTATACGTTACACAAAAGTATCTTTGTATATTGTTATAAATATGAAAAATATTTTTAAAAATTTGATTATTACCCTCTCATAGATTTAACGTTGTTTGTGTCATTGGTTTTGTTAAAGATGTTTGATATTATAATTGTTTTAATTAGTCTCGATGTTGATAGGATAATAGAAGTAGAATTTTTCGTCAGTTTGAACCTTGTAAGTTTCAGCTACCTTCAGTTTCACACTTCACGCTAATCCAAGAAGATTTGGAGACGAAGGAGGTGTTCTTTAATCAAATTCTATAATGTTTGCTGGAATAAAGATATTGATACGTATGTAAGAATCTCACTGATTTTAAAAAATTAAACCTACAATATCTATGTGCGTTTATCTTTGTTTTATATGATACTTCCCAATCAAAAAATTAAAGGGCTTGATTGATTTCACTGACTTCTTTAAAAAATTCAACAAAATACGAATAAAGGTGTTGAGTGAGAAAACTTGTTAAATGAATTTTAGTGTCAAATTTTGTAAAACTAATGAGTTCAATTTAATTTACTTTAATATTTTTATTACTTTTGCCTTTGGCTCTCCGCTAAATCACAAATCAATGTCACACAGAACATGTTTGTTGTCTTAACGAATACATATGTGGACATGTCATATTCTAATATCGGGGGATTAGTGTTTAAGGAATCTCCGCGTAGTTGGAGTTGTCAAAAGATGCCAAGCAGAGATGTCTTTTACTTTTATTTTAATAAGATATTTTTAATAAATTTAGAGGATGGTGAAAGTAAATTAAAACATCCCGAATCCAATAAATATACTGTAATTATTCAATTGCATTGTATAGCGAAGAATTTTGAGTCTCGAATTAACATTTAAATGGTGTTATTCATCATTTGTTTCCTTCAAACCGGTTTTATAATCCACAACATATAAAAACACGTATCAATGAATTTATATTAAGGAATATATTAACCAATGGGACGCTTTTATCACAGGTGCTTGAGGACAGGATCGACCCCCTCTCTTATCCCTCCCTCCCTCCCCCCCCCCAAAGTATATAGACCCCCAGGACTTTAATTTTCTTTTTTTTTCTTTTTTATTAAATTATTCTTTTATATGACATATTTCTAATCTAATTTATTCATCTATTGCCCAACATTACATAAAACAAATATTTTAAAAAATCAGACCCGCTGTACATATAATACAAGAAATATGTCCAAAAAGGATAATTTAATAAAATAGATAACTAAAGTCCCGGGGGTCTATATACTGGGGGGTGGGGGGTGGAAGGGGGGTGGGTTCGATCCTGTCCTCAAGCACCTGTGGCATATATTCTTGTATTAGAACAAAAAAGCTATTACTTTTGCATATTAGTCTTATTATTGAAGAACAACATTTCATTCTCTAATACCAAGGTCAATGGACCATTTTTCTTGCTTGTGACCTAAAACTTTATTTAAAAATAAACGATAAAAGGTTTTAGTTCCAATTTCATCTGTTTAAATTTGAATCTTCCTTGAAGAAAGCACGTTTTCATCAAATACACAAAACAAGGAAATCAATATTGATATTTGTTTATAATATTGCTATATTGCCTTTTAAAAACATTTTTAACTTCAATATCTGTAAAATAATGTAAACATAATCTTAAACGATTAATTGATGTCTTTAATTTAATAAATTTTACCGTTTAAACGTATACACATGTACTGATTATATGTATTTATTCTTTTAAAAAACAATATCTCATTCACTCAAGACCCGCTTAGCATTTATTTCTGTATTATGAAAATCTAAATAAGAGACTAGATTAGTTCACCATGCACTGAATGTGAGACCTTCAATATTTTATGATAAAAAAATATAACTGTTAATGATTGAAGCAATGTTTGTTATTAATGAAAAAAATGACAATAACAAACCGTGAACCTATCTCAAAAATCCATAAAACGAAATACAATTTCAACGCAGAGCAACACGGACCTCGAAATAGATAGAGGTAGGATCAGGTGCCTTGGAGGAGTGAGCATCCTCTGCTGACTTGTCACATCCGCCGTGTGCTCTTTATCTGTAGACAATTAAGGTAATTGTTTTTGGCCTAACAATTAGTATGAAAAACGTCAGTCAGCGTGCGACCCAGTGGAAGATTGTAATTGATAACTTCAAGCTAGACTGTTGATAGATCCTGTTTTCAACTTGTTTGTCAGCAGCTTGCTTCGTTTTAGAAAGTGTTCATACGAAGAGCATGCCCTTGCTTATGGAATTAACTGCGAGATGAAAACACCATATGCAGGTGATGAAGGTATATTGTTACATAAATAAGGAAAGTTGACTATAGAAAATTGAAGTAATCGCGTTTATCATAAAGTTTTGTTGTTACATGTAGATTACCATCAATGTCCATGTCCAGTAAAATATCCAAATATGAAAGAGATGACGCAGGCTCTGTGGTATCTTTTATTTTAAGTTCACTGGGATATATCGAGTAGACGTAAGTATGGAAATAACAATTGTTAATTGATAATACATCGTCAATATACCTGAATGTTGAGTTGAAGGCCACAGTGAGTGAATTATTTTTTTTACGTACAAGTTTTTCAATAAATTCTGCTTTATAAGAATACAAAAAATATCTGCTTACAATGGGGCACAACTGGTACCCATGGGAATTCCTACAGATTGTTGAAAGACTTGATTTCTAAAACCTACATAGATGTTGTCTTTCAGAAACTCAACATCTGTTTAATGGCAACTTCAGAGTACTTGTGTGTGCAATCAGAATGTTTTTTTACAAAATGTTTTAGATTTCCAATGAGAAGGTAAGAATTTTTATGACTTCCATTTTTATTAAATTACAACTGTCGATGATATCAAAAAGCCTACTATACAAAGTGCTATTCTGAACTAAAAAGTACCGCTTCATTGTGTTGTGACATAAATCGACAGTGCATATCACGAAATATTATTTTCATATACACTTCATATTCTTAATTCTATGCTGCGGTAATAAGAACTTGCTTTTGTATTCTATTTTTCTACTCTAATTTTCTCCACAACATAATTAGATAATTTTTGAAAAATCAAACAGCGCTTCATCACTTTCTTTTCGTATTATTTAAATCTTTTGCTAATGAATTTGTTAAAAGTCAGCGTAAATATTTTTGTTTGAACTAGATTGAATTAGTATGATAGAGACACTGTCACTTTCTTAGTTCAAACATACAATTTCTATGACTTTTCTTCTTTATATTCAACTGGTTAAGAAGAAGAATCTAAATTGTGAAAGCAATGGCTTTGCCACCCCTGGGGTGCCACGGACGGGCCAAATATGCAAACATCTTCTTCTCTACTCCCACGCATGTTAGGAAAAAACTGGTTGCATGGTTATGATGTCCATGAAGCCCTCTACCAAAATTGTGAAATTTATGGCCCCTGGGTCAGGGGTTCTGGCTCTAGGGTGGGGCCAATATGGCCATTCTTCTCTACTCCAATATATATTTCTTAAAAACTAAATGCATGATTATGATGTCCATGAACCCTCTACCTAAATTGTGAAATTCATGACCCCTGGGTCAGGGGTTCATGATCTAGGGTGGGGCTAATATGGCTAATTAGTAAAAATGCATTAAAGCTTAGAAAATCTCTTCTCTACTATCATATGTATTTGTTAAAAACTAACGCGGCTATGTTAAGGCTGCCCGATTAAGGGAGTATGGGACTGACACCAAAGTAATTAAAAATTTTTTTAAATTGGTTCAACAAATAGCATTGCATTTTTTCTAACAAAATATAACAATTTTTTGATAGGTTAATATGTTTGTTTCCATGGTAACGGTATCCAAACATACCCTTGTTGGAAATACTTCCGTTCATCAAAATACACCACTTAAAACAGAAATGAAGCAATGCTACATCGTTTATAGTAATTTTATTTCATTTTTCTTATATGCTATTTATAATACATTGACAGAAGAACAATTTATTAAAAAAAAAATTCTGAAAGCCTCCTCAGTATCATACAATGTGCGACCGAATTTCCTCTGCATGGTTCAAATTTGTTGCTTTTTGTGTTGACCTTCAATGCAAAATGGTAAAAAAAAAACCTGTTTTGATATAATTGGAAGTTTTATTTTTGAACTTAAACGAAATATGCAAATGTTATGCTTTCACTGGAAAAGGAGAAACTCATATGTCAATGACTTAGATAAAAAGATATTGCAATCTGAATTTACTCTGGTCTGTTTTTACAATTTCACGCCATTTTCACTTGATTACCATTCTAGTGTAGATAAAATAATCAATACCAACTTTTTGTTCAATAAACATTGAGTCAATTAATAATATCTTTACTACAATGCTTGTACTTTATAAAATTCACCAAAAAAGTAAAAAAATATTCATTTAAATCCCAAATTTCCTCTGCTGAACTTGAAATTCCTCTGCTAAAATACAAATTTTTAAACAATTTGCACCTTATAACAATATACCAGGTAGGAACAAAATTATTCTAGTAGGTATATACAAATAAATATTTAATTTATGATTTGCTACATGTATCTTATAATTATTTTTTTCAACTCTGAAACATAAAAAAAGATTGAAATCAGCATTACATCATGAACAAAATGCACAGTACAAATGCCGAATATAATTTTAAGCTATTTTGGCAGAACAACATCCATTACTGTTACAACCATATATTATGGTATGAATTTTTTTAAATACTAATCAAGTTTATACTGGACATAATTAACTCCTCACGTATATGTTCTATGTAATAGATCAACAAACTTATACAAATAATGCACCCAAATCAAAAGTCCTTTCAACATTGTTACATGTATTACCAATCTAGCATAACTAATGAAGCTGACAATTACCGCTCCAGAACGAACGCTATCAACAATTTCATTATATATCTAACATAAATATTGAAGCAGACAAGAGCACATCCTTGGCTTATCCTTGCAACATCTGCTTTTATTTGGGCAAAGATGTAGTATAAACATCTTTTGAGATACTGTATGACTTGGAAAGTTAAAGTTGTGTGTTATTTTTTCACAATATAGATGGTTCCTTAAGATTTCCTTCACATGATAAGCATCCAATGTTTTACCAATATTTGTGTCAATGTTTGTCCGAAGTTTGGAAATCATTGTGCTATCTTCATCACCAACTATTGTCTTTATACAAATAGACCCATCGTTCCCATCCTTGACCATCTCTTCTATCATGTCACTCTCCATGGCCTTCATAGAACTTCCCGTTCCAGTTGATAATGCAATCATGTGGAGGAGGTGTTGATTTTGAATTGAGAGACAAAGTACATGTGCGACAGGATTTCGATCTTGTTGAAAAGTTTTCTATTTTTCCAGAAAATGTCCCGATCACAGATGAATGACCTGAAAGATGGGAAATAGCATCAACTTAAATACTTATACATAGAGAAATATCTAAAAACTGTTGTGACATTCAAACACAAGGATTTCTTAGGATGTACAATTATGGTTCACAAAGACTAGGCCTCGGACAATTCAGGGTTTATTCAACTACATGCAGTTCGATTTCCATGGCATTCAACAATTATATAATTTAGAATTTACTGATATAATAAACAAACTTTTTAAATGAATGAAAGACTTTCAATTGGCACACTCATGCTTAGAGTATTAAAAAGAATAAAATGAATGACAAAAAATATATTGCACAGTGATAATCTCTAGGACTAAGGATTAAGTCAAAATATATATGGAATAATACATTAACTTTTACCTTACTGTATGGGGGCTTCAATTTGTTGATATGAGTATATCCTTGAAATCCATGAAAATTAAACCAATCACAGTGATACACTGTACCAAACGAAATTACCCAGTAGTTTATGTACTAGTAATTTATCAAATACCTGATAAACCGCCATGACTTCACTCTCTCTATCTATTCTGCCAACCAGCATATTTCTATATATACAGTCAGTTCAAACATATCTTTTACAACATACACCATAGCATAGCATAGCATTGAAATCTCATAGCATAGCATTGGAATCTCATAGCATAGCATTGGAATCTCATACCATAGCATACAATCTCATAGAATCGCATTCGTCATTTCATACCATAGCATACCATAGCATAGTATACAACATTATTTTAACTCAGTTTTAAATGTTTTTATTTGAAAAAATAAATGTTTACATGATAGATTTGTGGTAAACTTTGGCTTCTTATTATTTCACTTCGAAATGTGTGGCACTCTTCTGTGTATGGAGGCGTATTTGTTCAAATCACATAGCATACCATAGCATATCATGCCATACCAGATCATTAAGCCTTGCATTTCAATTTCTCATAGCATAGCATACAAATCTCATAGCATACCATACAAATCTCATAGCATATCATTAAAATCGCATACCATAGCATAGCATTAAATTGTAAAAGATATGCATGAAATGACTGTAGCTCTTCTTCATTAGGAGATCAATACAGTCTAAAAATGGCCTCGACCATCGAGCTCTCTTAAATGCGTATCTGCTTAAATCCCTAATTCCACCAAACTCCTCCACTGTCTCCAACCACAATCAGACATTTGGACAACTTCTTCATGGTCAACATCTGTAATATTAAGTTACATAATCAGGAATTTTTGCACCATGAGAGAATTTTAAATGGAACACCAGTTTGTTGCAAAGTTGATCAGTAAAAAAAATATATGCATATGTACTTGATATTATAAAGGCATAAACAGACTCTAAGGTTAACTCAGATTTAACAAACATAATAATATTTACTAAGAGAGGAATAGTTAATATAAGACAATGACTTATGAAATCTTTACTTTTAAATTAGATGTTCTCCAATCAGATAAATGCAAATATTTCAACATGGAGAAGGGCATGGGGCTGTGAAAAGTAATTTTTGAGGGAGCATTATTGTGAAAGACTGAAAGTCACACAAAAACTCCAGACACTGTAAAAGTGTTTTAACGGGAAAAAAAGACACCATCTGATGTTGACATTGTACTTGACATCTATTTTACACCTATTTGAAATTTATTTTGCTGTCAATATGTAAATTATGAGTTAATGTATATACCATAGTGTATATCATTACATAAAGTGTTCAATCATGTCTTTCTATTTTAAAATACATCTCCTGACGTCATGGGTTTCCATAGTCTAACTCAATGAATGTAAGTCAAACCTGGACAGATCGCTTTTGCTGGCGTCGAGTCATCTTCCTTCATCTCTGATGAGAATTTATCAGCTTTAATATCAGAATATGTGACTGGTCTGCCCAAGAGAGCGTCTACGTTCGCACTAGACCATCCTTTTTCTGAACTTTAGCAACCTTTCTGTGGCAATTGGTCTTCTCAGCGTTCAAAATCAAATCCATGTTTCCTCCGCATTGCCAAAAACTGAACCGATATTTATGTCGTAAAAAATATTTTGGGTTAAATTAACTCTTATTATCATTTATATTCACGCTTTATTATTTAAAAAAACCCATAAAACCCTTTCCACTATAAATTTTATTGTTTAATACCTTAGAATTGAACAAACAGATTTAACGACCGCAAATTGGTTTATGTCATTCAGAGTTGCGCGGTAGATTCAAAATCGTGAGTCCCATACTTCCTTAATTTCACAGCGATACGTAGAAAGTCACTTGTCTGAACTTTATAAGATATGACGTCATAGTTAACTTTGACGTTACGATCTGCATTCCTTTCGATTGTTCTTAGGGAATGTATCGTAACGTAATAAGTGATATTCATTGTGCATAATAAAACCGCTTTATTCCTTTACATACTAGACACTGTTGTAAATACTACATGTAGTAATACTACATTTAATATCACCAATATGGAGAATAAAAAAATCAACAGTTTTAAAGCTTCGTAATAGGTAAATAACTATTCATAAACTAAAAGTTTTGAGACTCCCCCTGATACGCGTAATCTAATGAATGGCGATATGTATATGCATATAAAAACGGCTTGGCACAAGTGAAAGATAAAAACAATCTTAGTATATTTTACGTGAAATCGGGAGAGAAAATAAGTACCAATGTGAATATTGCTGGGGAAACCTACCAATTGACCCGATTTTGTGTAAATCGAGCTTAAAAGGTAAGATGTGCCTAATTTCGATGGCGGTGCGAAATGTTTTGACAATATTTCAAATAAACGAAATATTTATATAAACCCCCAGCAAGAACTGCAAAATACATTACTTATCGAAGGATTTTTCATAAAAATATTTTTGATTTGATGTCATTATTCACTTGTGCCGATGCGATTTTTATAGATTATTTACCGTGTTAGAGAACAGCCGTCACGTGCTTAAGAAAAATATATGACGTCACAAAAATACATGAGATATAGTGTTGGGTGTCACTGTTAATATTCATGTAATAAAAGTTTAAAGAAACTCGCTAGGTTTAAGTATTTTCGATAATTAAAATAGTATCGTTTTCGATATATATTTATCTTCGGACAGCCTTAACATAGCCGCAAAATGCATGATAATAATGTCCATGAAGCGTTCAACCTAAATTGTGAAATTCATGACCCCTTTTTTAGGTGTTCAGGCACTAGGGTGGGCCAATATGGCCATATAGTATAAATGTTTTAAATCTTAAAAAATCTTCTCTACTCCCACACAGGTGAGCAAAAAACTGAATATATGGTTATGATGTCCATGAGGGCCTCTACTAAAATTGTGAAATTCATGACCCCTTTGTTAGGTGGTCAGGCTCTAGGGTGGGGGCAAAATGGCCATATAGTAAAAATGTTTAAAATCTCAAAAAATGCTCTTCTCTACTCCCACACATGTGGGCAAAAAACTGAATACATGGCTATGATATCCACAATCTCCTTTACCTAAATTGTGAAATTCATGGCCTCTGGGTCAGGGGTTCAGGACATGAAAGGGGGGGGCGCAATATGGCAATATAGTGTTAATGCATATAACGTTTAAAATTTTTCTTCTCAATTCTCACACATCTGTATAAAAAACTGACTAATAATTATGTTTACCAGGAAGTACTCTACTTCATGTCCCCTCAAGGATGGTTTTTTGACTAGGGCAGGGCCAAAATGGATTATAATGCATATAACGTTAAAAATTATCTTCTTTCCTCCCACACACCTGAAAGGAAAACTGAATTCATGATTTTGTAGACCAGATCTTTTAGTTTTTCACCAAAATTATAGGTTTCACAGTTCTTTTTGAAATGTGGTCATAAAAATTTTATAATTTTTCTACTCCAGTATGAAACCTAATTAATTAGATACATATATGAGACTCCATGACAGGTTTGTGTATGGGATATATGCTACTCAGGTGACCGTTAAGGCCAATTGGCCTCTTGTTTCAAAGAAAACTGAATTTTATTCATTATTTTAAACATGTATATTAAAAATAGTTTTTTAAAATAAAAGATTTCCTACTTTATTTTTGTGTATTTAAAATTAGATTTTGGTCATTCCTCGCTATTGATTTCTCCGGAAGATGCCAGTTATTTTGATTCATATGTGTGTGCATTTTCACTCGCATCACTAAGAACAGCTCACAAAACAAATATATTGTGTAATGATTGTAATGATACAGCTTTGTAAAGCGGAAATACATGAACACTCTTAATATAGATACGAACTATTATCAAAAACAAATTTATTAATTTTCTTTCATTCTCCCTAGACTTCTAACATGTCATGGATGTTCTTATTTACTTTTCCTTTATGACTGCTGTGGTTGGTAAGTGTCGTTATTCATTTTGTTAAACGTAATTCTGAAACTGGTTTATGCGATTAAATTTCTTTTATGAGCAGCGGGAAACCAACATACCAACCAAACAGACATTGACGCCTCAAGGAATGGTTCTACCGGCATCATAACCTCTCCAGGTTATCCTGGAAATTATCCAAACAATGTTGCCTACACATGGACACTAAAAACAGGAAATCTTAATGCCACTGTCTCATTTAACTTTCAAGACTTCGACATCATAAAGTACCGGTACACTCCACATTGTCAGGATTATTTACAGGTCAGCACTCAATTTAAAAATGCCTGTACATACCAAATATATGTTTTATTATAAAGATGAATTTGTTTGAAAGCTAATGTTGAAGTGAATTTCTTGTTTAAAAATAATCAAACGATCGGAATTGAAAAGTTAAAGACCTTTGAAAAATTAACAAAAACATGCTTATTTTTAAGCCCCTATAATTACTTTGCGTTTCTTCAGATATATGAAACAGAACCGTGTTGCTTTAAGGCCATGCATAGATGCGATAAATATAAACCTGTCAGTCTGACAGTTCGTGGAAGCGTCATAACCATTACCTTTGAGTCTGATAACTTGCACAACAGCAAGGGATTTCATTTGACATGGACAGGTACATGTAAAACAGAATTGATGTAAGAATGATTTTGAGATTCAGTCTTCTGGAGACACTTTACATGATTTATGCATAAATCAGAGCATTTTCTTGATAATATTTTATAGTATATATACCTAGAACACCCGCGGTGAGTACAACTTCTTTATGGACCTCAAAAATACAAACGAAGTCCTCAGCTAAAATCTCCTATACGACTGGACCAAAGATATTGGGTACAACAGACCCTGAGATACCGATATCAAAAACAGAAAATATCATCGGAACAAGCTGTATGTATATTTTGTCAATATATTTTTCTTATGATTTGGCTTTCATATAAAAGATTATCTATGCTTGTATCAAACCATTGTTTTGATAATATTTTATAGTAAATATACCTAAAACACCCGCGATGAGTAAAGCCTCGTTATGGACATCAAAAATACAAACGATAACTTCAATTAACATCACGTTTACAACAAGACACAAGAAATTGGATACAACAGATTCTGGCACACCTACTACAAAATCGGGGAAAGTTAAATATACAAGACGTATGTATGGTTTTCTTTGTTCAAATTGTAATATTCAAAGAAATAAGAAGGCTACGATTTCAGTCATAATTTGACCTGTGAAATTCAACATTAAACATGCTTATAGCAAAAACGCTTATAATGAATTGACGCTTATATTAAAGTCCTTATCAGTCCACATAGGGTTTAAACATATTGTGAAGCTGACGGATAAAACGAATTACGTTTATAACTAAGCAAAATTACCCGTTCCTGACTTTTCTTGATCAGCATTTACTGTATCATGTTGAATTTCACTAAACATTGGTCAAAATATGATTGAAATCGTAGCCTTCGAATTTCTTTGAATACTTTATTTGACTTTATACTTTAGTATCGGAATTAAACGACGCATACATATTTCTATGTCAATGATTGTCGATGATTACATGTAACGAAACTCGGTGCAAAATAACAACCGGAGGTTTCAAGAAAGGGAAGTAGCGTATATTATCGTACAAAATTTCTGAAGGTTTATTTTACACGGGTAAATGATTTTTCAGTTTATAGTGCACAGGGTGGAAAAAGTTTTACAAAAAAAAAATTATTTTAGGATTTAACACAGAAAGCTAATTTTGCATGAACGAGAACATGTTTAACGTAAAGTTAAAATTTTGAAAGTGGTCACTTTCCAATTTTAAAATTGGATTTCTCAGTATCTAAGAAAAATAATTCCAAATTTTACATTAGAATTTCCAACTTTAATCTAGGAATTTTATTAAGAGACATTCTCAAACTGTCACCAAAAAAATTCCTTGTATTTCATTAAAATGATAGAGCAGGGTTAGTGTATCAGTAAAGTTTTTAAAAAAAATCTGTTCCTCTAATTTGTATTTCATACCATAGAGTATGAAAAGTCACTGAAGCAAATCTTATTACGTAAAAAAAACATATCATTGTTTTTATAACAACTTCTCTTATTCCGCAAGTAATGTTAAAATTTCGATAAACTACACTTCGAAACCGCTGAAGTAATGTAATGAAATGAGCATGTATGATAACCATTTTTCTTTAAGGTACTTCACTACACCAAGACTTATACGTTTAAAAACAATACGTCACAAGATGGCGATTTAAATGTTTTGTTAAACTGTTTGTATTAACCGATTCAGATGTATATCGTCATAGCTCAGTTGTTAAAGTATCAGGCTTGTGAACCGCAGGTCATGAGTTCGAATCCACCCGGGGCTTTTGTTTATGTTACTGAATCAATTTTATTGAAAATATCATTTTTAAACTAAAATTGCACATTTTTTCGGCTATTTGACATATATACTTCTTATCCATCATGCTTTCTATCACAATCAAGTAATTTTCTGCTGATTTGAGAAACTTTTTCAAGGTTTAGTGAGGCACCTTAAATGGAACAAGATTTTTAAATAAAACATAGATTTATTGGGTGGAGTTATACGAGGATCAATAAACAAATACCAGGAAAATGTAATCTCTATTTTTATTTTTTCGACAAAATTTATTATCTACACATTATTATTTGTTAAAACATATTTTTATTTTATGCGTAAAGTTTCATTAGATTTGATCCAAATGTGCTAAAGTTATTTTTATTTCCAAATCAGTATGTATTATGGTCACGGTGCACCCTCATGAGCACTGTAACGTCAAAACCCAACGTCATGGCGACTTTTGTTTTACATTTTTTTTAAATATTCCTCTCTGCATTTCATACACAGTCTGTGGCGCTTGACCCACTAATTGAGCATATCCATGTACCACCCGTACCTGTCAACTAGTTTGTTTAAAATTGTCGCGTAGTATACTAAGTCAACTACTTTTTTGGTGTTTTCAAACATTTCCTACAATGTCATTCAGCTTTCACTGTCGGAAAGACCTTGAAATCCATCGACGGTAGGTCCGAGCTATATAGTGCCTGATTTACATAATCAAAACCGAACAAATCTATATCAACTTTAGTACTTTAAGCTTGAACAGCTTTCAAGCGAGCACCTCTGGATTTATTACATATTTAGCAACAATAAAAAAAAATATTCCGAAAACATTTGCAGGGGTGCTTGGTATCCAGCGAGCTAACTCATATCAAAATATTTATCAAGAATTGTAAATGCGGTGCTGTAACTGATATCAAACATGGACGCAAGTTCTGCAACAGTGATGCGTTCGTTATTTTTTATGACGTTGCCAATTCTTTCAACGAGTTTTTTGTAAATTATTCTTTTTCTTCTATTTTAGCCTTTTTAATTAGGAACACTTGTCCTCTATCACTGATTTTTATCAACAGATCAACATATTGATCAATTTCAGCATATGAAATGACGTGGTATTACCTTATTTATAAGTATAATCTAAATTTTGATTTAGCGCCATAAAACAAAGATAAGGTTGAAATTTTGTTTGGCGAAATTTTTTAAAAAGCTAAAACTGCCAGGTGCGATGAGTGCATTTTTGAGATATAAAAGTATCAATAATTTATAGAAAACGTGGAAAAAACTAAAAATAGGGAATTGGTGAGGATTAATTGATTAAGCCATGTCTTTAAAATTTGGCAGTAATTTGACGTAAAGTAATAGCGCTCTGAATAAAGTCTTCGTTGTTTTTTTTTATTGACCCATAATAATGGGGAAAAGCTACTAAATTGAATGCGCTCAGTGCCTTTAAAAAATATTTCTTTAGACACAAACTTATATACTTCGTTTATTTTATCAATTTTCAGTTCAAACTCAACAAATAAGTAAAAATTGTCACGAGAAAAATGCTTACAGTATTTTCAGTTACAAAATTCGTGGCTGAGAGAAACATGATAATTGCGACAGGTATTTGGTAACAATAAAAATGTGTCTTTCAATGTGTTAACCATATATTCTAGATTATTTCAAAAATGAAAAAAAAATAAAAGTTATAGACAAATAACATCAAAAATTTATGATGTGAAGCTTATATAACCAAATCTTATAATAAACAAAAATTTTGTAAGCGGTGTATACATTATGAAACTTGCACTTATTCCAAATGGAATTATTTGAAAAAGATTTTTAAGAAATGGTATCTGTCTGAAATCGCATACCTTCACTGAATTTTTAAAATCGCAGTCTTCTCATAGAATTACTGTCATTCAAAAATTTTAAGTTCTTTGCAAAAAAAATCAACAACAAAAAAAAAAGACTAAACGTAGAGACATGAAACAGCTTGCAATGGTGTTGACATTTCTGCATGCACAAGACGTCAAATCGAAGTCAAAGTTCAAGGTTCACTAGATATTGGAAACTGTGATGTTGTAAAAGTTTCTGATCTTTCGGTGAAGGCGTGTCCCCTGAAAATCTATATTTAGAATTTTATAGTTCATAAATTCTGGAAGTCTTTGAACGTATAAGCGAAAACATGTATTTTTTTAAAAATAGGTACCTACCCCTGCAGTGTAAAGTAAAGAGTCCATCATTATAATTCACTCAATGGTTATCAATCCATATTAATCCGAAAGTGTGAAATTTGAAAGATTTCTCGAATAGGCATAAATTGAATTATCTGTGACAATATTGTTTTAAGAAACATTTCGGATAAGAAACCACTTTTAAATAGAATAACTCTTGACAAAAAATGTATTGGACCCCATTGTTTGGAAGCGCATTGTCTTATTGGCCAAACTATTAAGAAAAATTCATTGTATTCGATTTGATCAGTTAATGTTTTTTCCAGCAAAAATGGCTTCACATAAACAAAATACATACACGACTGACACAGCTAGGAAGACCAGCACATTGAAACAAACAAAATTAACCACTCAACAACAAAACTCCACAACAGGTGATTATTGTTTTTTATTTTTTCGTGTAAAAAGTTGATTCATTAATTGTTTGATATTTGATTATTTTGAGGAGGTAAACAAACAACAAACGATATTTAATCAAGTTTATTAATTTCTGCCAACAGTTATTTAAGAAGCAAGGATAATTCGATCATAGTTTTTCCATCTAGCCATTAACAATATTCTAGATAGCCCCCTTTCTTTCAAAATATGATTGTATTAAAAGAGTTAAGATTGTTTATAACTTTTAAAAATTCATTACAAACGCGGGGGCATAAGTACACTTTATTTTTGTAGTTTATGGTTTTGATGATACTTGTATCAGCGTTTACATTTTCATTGTACATACAGTAAGCGTTATTTAAGCAGGTTTGGGGACATTTCTGAAGAAGTTATATTTTTTAAGGTTAACAGTAAATCTTTTTTCACAATTTAAATAATAATATTAGGTACATTTCAAATGCGTGTATTTTGTTTGTTTGATATTAGTTGTTAAGCATTTTAATTTTCTGTGATATGCAATAAATATTTAGTAAAATTATCTTTAAATACCAAAACGTTCAATTTGTGATATTTTTGCAAAGCAGCAATGACTTATTTTATGATTGTGACAGCTCCTGGTGAGTTAAATGATGAATATATTTTTTGGCAAAACTAAATACTCTTTATATATATGGCAATGACATTCAAGATGGATATACATAAGAACGATAAATTTGTTTTAATCTACCAAGAACTACATGATTCGATCAAGTATCTCAGGATAGTTTAACTTTAAAAGCCTTTACTAAAATTTATTTACGATTGCCAGTTTTGTATCCATTGCTCAGTCATTCATAAACTCTATCTTTAACGTTAAAAGTAAGAAAATTTGTATTTAGAAGCATAGATTCTAACATACAATATTCTCAGGTGACCTGGCTATCAAAATACGGAGCGTTGAGATAGGTATGGTCTTTGATATTTTTGTATAATTTGTATGAAGTATAATTTGTATGAAATGTATTTATTTAACCATGTCTTCATTTGCTAATAAGTTACCTTTAAATCATAGTATATTTAGTCGCTGGGATCGGCGTTGTAGAACTAACATTGGTTGCCTTGGCGATATACATTGTAAAACAAAGACGGTCAAACATGAGGTAAATCACCCAGATAGAGAGAGAAAAAAAAGAAAGAAATTCTTTTTTAATAAACATACACTTCATCATCTGTTTATCATGTTTTATTATTGATACAGTGGTGGGCAAAATGCCAAGGATAAAATCCACCCTGTCTCACGCAAATCAGTGGTCAGTGTTGGAAATGTCTACGAAAGTATTCCTTTGGAACACTTCTCGATTAAAGACGCCATACCGGAAGAAGATGAGGACGTGTATACCGAAGTGTCGGAACATGTGTACGACAAAACCTTTGAACACAGACCACATGTTAACGTCAATCCCAACTTGTACCAGCTGTTATCAGAACTGAAAACAAAAAACAGATAAAAACCAGATTTTTAGTTAATGTATAGATATGTTTTCTATAACCTTGTCCATGGTTTACGCATCTATACACACTTATGTAACTATGCACCGAATTACGTTTTGTTTTGTTTTTAGTTTTTTCTTTAAAATCATAGGTCTCATAACAATCAAATGATTGAATAAAATCTAAGACATCCAATACATGTATGTGAATAAGTTTTGTTCAATGTGAATATTTTTGTCAATTTTGTACCACTGTTAACAGCGTACATAAAATCTCCGTGTCTTTGAAGATTCTTGAAATCGTTCAACATTTATCACTAGATTTGATTTTAGTATAATAAGGACATATTTAAGAAATAACATGCTTTTATTATCATAGATACTTTTTACTGATTGACTTTGAATTTTCCACCGGCTTTGAAACTGAGTTTTTATTTTAAATAATCTATTGTTAACAAGATAAAATAGGCCATATAGCTATAATTGTTTAAATGTCTTTGCAATGTCAAGACCGAATCTCTACTGAAGAGGTTAAACTCTGTAGGGATTTTGTTGGTTTTCAGATTATCTCTCACATGTTATATTGATATCGTTATTTCCTGGTGTAGAAAAAAATATAATTCATCAAGGATTCAAACATCTCCCCAAACAACTATTCCATTATTAAAAGTTTATTTGAAGATGTAACAGATGTTAATGTAAAACTACAAATTGGACTGTTATATATATCTAATATTTTTTATTTGGGGTAAAACGAGGGAAACACAAGCTTTATTAATATTTTCATCTGACCTGATAAACGACAAAGCTACAAATAGCATGAATTATTGGAAAAATGTTTTGACATGTGTTGTTAAGTGCATAACGAATGTATTTGTGTCTACAAATGTTTCCATAAAAAAACGTAATTTTTAAAAGTTTATTGTAACTATTAGTTACATGTGTCAAATAGCTGTTCAGCATATGCATGCAAAAAGACATAGAAATATCCTGGTTTTCATTAACAAATCACCACAACGTCTGGTTTTATAGATAAAGAAATTACACTATACTGGTCGGTAAGCTATCAGGTTTTCAAGTAAAAAATAATGATTACTAAATGGAGACACCTGGATGCATCACATTAATTACATTTTTTTGTTTGCTTTTGTTTTCCTTTAGCAAGTGCGCCAGCTACTATAACCGTGTGTTTCCCATATTTACAACTATAAAACATAACTGAAGGGAACTTTAAAACCATACATTGCAACCAGATATCAGTGGGTAGTTAATTTGTTTTAAGATAACAGTACTGATCTGAATGCAGAAGTGTTTGATCGTTATGAAAAAAAAATTAAGTCAGTCACTGTTAAGCATTAAGCAAAGATATAGGAAACTTTGTAAATAGTGTGTAAAAGTTTATACGTTACACAAACGTACCTTTGTATATTGTTATAAATATGAAAAATATTTCCCTGTTTTTAAAAATTTGATTATTACCCTCTCATAGATTTAACGTTGTTTGTGTCATTGGTTTTGTTAAAGATGTTTGATATTATAATTGTTTTAATTAGTCTCGATGTTGATAGGATAATAGAAGTAGAATTTTTCGTCAGTTTGAACCTTGTAAGTTTCAGCTACCTTCAGTTTCACACTTCACGCTAATCCAAGAAGATTTGGAGACGAAGGAGGTGTTCTTTAATCAAATTCTATCATGTTTGCTGGAATAAAGATATTGATACGTATGTAAGAATCTCACTGATTTTTAAAAATCAAACCTACAATATTTATGTGCGTTTATCTTTGTTTTATATGATACATGTACTTCCCAATCAAAAAATTAAGGGGCTTGATTGATTTCACTGACTTCTTTAAAAAATTCAACAAAATACGAATAAAGGTGTTGAGTGAGAAAACTCGTTAAATGAATTTTAGTGTCAAATTTTGTAAAACTAATGAGTTCAATTTAATTTACTTTAATGTTTTAATTACTTTTGCCTTTGGCTTTCCGCTAAATCACAAATCAGTGTCACACAGAACATGTTTGTTGTCTTAACGAATACATATGTGGACATGTCATATTCTAAAATCGGGGGATTAGTGTTTAAGGAATCTCCGCGTAGTTGGAGTTGTCAAAAGATGCCAAGCAGAGATGTCTTTAACTTTTATTTTAATAAGATATTTTTAATAAATTTAGAGGATGGTGAAAGTAAATTAAAACATCCCGAATCCAATAAACATACTGTAATAATTCAATTACATTGTATAGCGAAGAATTTTGAGTCTCGAATTAACATTTAAATGGTGTTATTCATCATTTGTTTCCTTCACACCGGTTTTATAATCCACAACATATAAAAACACGTACAATGAATTTATATTAAGGAATATACATGTATTTACCAATGGGACGCGTATATCACAGGTGCTTGAGGACAGGATCGACCTCCCTCCCTTCCCCCTCCCCAAAGTATATAGACCCCCGGGACTTTAATTTTTTTTTTATTATTATTAAATTATCCTTTAATATGACATATTTCTAATCTAATTTATTCATCCGTTGCCCAAAAATTACATAAAACAAATATTTTAAAAAATCAGACCCTCTGTACATATAATACAAGAAATATGTCCTAAAAGGATAATTTAATAAAATAGAAAATTAAAGTCCCGGGGGTCTATATACTGGGGGGTGGGGGGTGGAAGGGGGGTGGGGTAGATCCTGTCCTCAAGCACCTGTGGCATATATTCTTCTATTAGAACAAAAAAGCTATTACTTTTGCATAATATTCTTATTATTGAAGAACAACTTTTCATTTTCTAATAGCAAGGTCAATGAACCATTTTCCTTGCTTGTGACCTAAAACTTTATTTAAAAAAAAATGAAAAAAGATTTTAATTAGTTCCAATTTCACCTGTTTAAATTTGAATCTTCCTTGAAGAAAGCACGTTTTCATCAAACACACAAAACAAGGAAATCAATATATGTTTATAATATTGCTATATTGCCTTTTAAAAACATTTTTTAACTTCAATATCTGTGAAATAATGTAAACGTAATCTTAAACGATTAATTGATGTCTTTAATTTAATAAACTTTATTGTTTAAACGTGTACACATGTACTGATTATATGTATTTATTCTTTTAAAAAATAATATCTCATTCACTCAAGACCCGCTTAGCATTTATTTCTATATTATGAAAATCTAAATAAGAGACTAGATTAGTTCACCATGCACTGAATGTGAGACCTTCAATATTTTATGATAAAAAATATAACTGTAAGTGATTGAAGCAATGTTTGTTACTAATGAAAAAAATGACAATAACAAACCGTGAACCTATCTCAAAAATCCATAAAACGAAATACAATTTCAACGCAGAGCAACACGGACCTCGAAATAGATAGAGGTAGGATCAGGTGCCTAGGAGGAGTGAGCATCCTCTGCTGACCTGTCACATCCGCCTTGTGCTCTTTATCGTAATCGGGGGAAAAAATCGGAAAAGTCCGTAGACAGTTAGTTTGTTGCATTGTTTTTGGCCTAACAATTAGTATGAAAAACGTCAGTCAGCGTGCGACCCAGTGGAAGATTGTAATTGATGACTTCAAGCGAGACTGTTGATAGATCCTGTTTTCAACTTGCTTGTCAGTAGCTTGTTCGTCTTAGAAACTGTTCATACGAAGAGCATGCCCTTGCTTATGGAATTAACTGAGAGACAAAAACACCATATGCAGGTGATGTAGGTATATTGTTACATAAGTAAGGAAAGTTGACTATAGAAAATTGAAGTAATCGCGTTTATCATAAAGTTTTGTTGTTACATGTAGATTACCATCAATGTCCATGTCCAGTAAAATATCCAAATATGAAAGAGATGACGCAGGCTCTGTGGTATCTTTTATTTTAAGTTCAATGGGATATATCGAGTCGACGTAAGTATGGGAATAACAATTTGAAACGGAATAGGGGTAGTGACAAGCAGAGAAACACACCCATGAAGTTTAAGTAATAAAGCACACCCGTACACGTAATAGAGTACACCCATTGAAATGGAATGACCTGGTGCCCCCTTGGAAGTAAACTCTCCCAAGGGTATATAAGCAGACACATCTAGCAGAATAGGCAGAGTAGGTCTGAAACGCACAGCTCTCAGAAGAACCCGCAAGACCTGGAAGGAAATAGAAACCTGATAGAAGTAATTTGTGAGGTTGTAAGTAGACAGACTAGGGGAAGGAATACTCCTCAGCGGTAATTGGAATTGGAATCTTAATTGGTTGTCGGGAGGTAGTAAGTCTATATGACTGAGGCGCCTGACTTCCTGTAATATTAAGAACCCTTTACCAAGGCACGCGGAGATAAGTATCCCGGTGAAACAATAATAAGTGATTTAAATACACCTCCAATCAATTGTAAATCAAGTTTAATCATTGTACTCAGGAAGAGTAGAAGTAAAATTAATATATTTATATCCCTTAAAAAGAACCCGATATTTTGTTTAGGTAAAACACGTTACATTTTGGTGGCAGCTGGTTAAGGGATAGGAACTGATTAAATTGTTGATTTATTTTGGTTTTGTTGTTTTATGTAGATTTGTTTTACCAGGTTAATATTTTACCAAGTAATTTTTGACGGGTATAGTGGACCGTGTATTTGTGACTTGGTAAGTATATTAGAGCTTGTGTATAGTTATCCAAAGGTCGGTTGCGCCGCGTGTGTACAGTGTGTGTACAGCGTTACTTCGTGTATTGTTAGGCTTGGTATTGGTTCGTTTAGTATCCGGGTAACGAGTATTACTTGGTGAAGTTAACCAAGTGCAACGTTTACCGAGTGCAAAGTTAACCAAGTGCAAAGTTTACCAAGTGTATTTATAGGAAATTGTTACCCGGTTAGAATATAATACCAGAATGAGTGAAGACGATTTGTTAGCCGACCTCAGTGCCATAGATGCTAGAAGGGAAAAGCTCCGAGCAGAAATTGAAAGATTACGATCAACTCCACAGTTTGCCAAACATTCGCCAATACCGGACTCCGGAGTAGACATGGGCTACAAAAGCAATCGCAACCCTGACGACAGTTTTGAAATAAATTTCAAAACACCGAAGAACACGGGGTATGCACCTGGTCACTTTGAATACCCAACGCCTGGGTACACATTGTACGAAGATGAGAAGGATCGTACACTGCCAAAGGTTACAGATACTGAAAACAGGCTGCCGCGCTTAGGAACCATAAGCCAACCAGTGTTCACCGAGACATATCTGACACCAAACCCTTACCTAAGTACTCGGTGTGCGGTGTCATCATCAGATTCGTCTACGGTTACGTGGTCAAATAATTGGAATCCAGTGCAGGAATCCGTTTACCGATCGTTTCCTACTATTACTACAACTAAAAATATTTCGAATGAACGGTATCAGGACTATGGTAAAACAGTGATGAAACCGGCAACATATGACGGCACTGCATCATGGATTGATTACAAAGCGCATTTTGAGGCCTGTAGCGATATCAATTCATGGAACTCTCAGCAGAAAAGCTTGTACCTGGCAGCTTCTTTAAGAGGACAGGCCCAGACCGTCCTCGGTAACATGAGATCAGGAGTGAATAGGACCTACGCAGAGTTATGTGAAGCTTTGGAATCGAGATTTGCACCCGCGAATCAAACTGAACTCTACCGGGCAATGCTCAGAGAGAAGCGCCAAAGACCAAATGAATCTTTACCAGAACTTGGTGAAAGTATTCGACGTCTAGCGCATCTGGCATATCCAACTGCTCCCAGAGAAGTTACAGAGATGATCGCCAAAGATCAGTTCATAGATGCTTTGACAGAGTTTGATATGCGTCTACGAATTCAGCAATCTCGACCAAAGTCACTCAATGAAGCAATACGTTGTGCAGTGGAGATTGAGGCATTCTGTAGAGCAGAACGTCAAAGAAGAGAAAATGGTGGATATGTCAGGACCACGAGCAATAACCAAGTTACACCTGATGCACAAGATCCTACTGTTAGGGAGGAACTCAGGCAATTAAGAGATGAGATACAGGCGTCTCTTAAAGATTTAGAAAAGAAAATTGTTAATGTCTCGGTAAAAGAATCATCTGCTGCTGCAGATACAGGTAATACAGCTAAGGAAGGTAGATTTCCTTTTAAATGCCACCATTGTGGAAAGAAAGGCCACATGATCAAAGATTGTTTTCTGAGAAACAATAAAGGTGGCACTAGAATGCAAAAACCAGAGGTAAAGGATTCAACCAGTGTCAAAGGGAATACAGATTCCAATAAGAGGAATGATTCGAGAGTTTCCAGTACAACGGCCATGAAAGTTGACCAAGACAGCCATGAATCTGGGTTGTTTGTCAAGGCAAAGGTAAATGGCACTCAGTGTAATTTACTGTTAGATACGGGAGCCACTCTGACTAATTTGTCAGATCAACTGTATGCAGAAATAGGCAAAATCAGCAGAACTTCCCTTTTACCGATATCACAGAGAATTGTAGGGGCTGATGGTGCGCCTCTTACGGTACAAGGAAAAGGAGTATTTGGCATTAAACTTGGTTCTCAAGAATTTGAGACTCAG
The DNA here is from genome assembly GCF_025612915.1 of Magallana angulata. NCBI lineage: Eukaryota > Metazoa > Mollusca > Bivalvia > Ostreida > Ostreidae > Magallana > Magallana angulata. The sequence goes on along the minus strand of NC_069116.1, from coordinate 56,950,434 downwards.
GCAGTGATAGCAAACATAAAGGCAGATGGCATTATTGGATTAGATTTCTTACAAACAAATGAATGCCTGGTTGACGTATGCAAGACCAAGATGTATGAACGTGGGATAGAACATGAATTAGAAATGCAAGGAAATATTGGCTGCTTTCGGGTGAGCCTATGTGAAACCATATCCATTCCTCCTAAAAGCAAAATGGTATGCCCGGGTCAAGTGTTAGACCTACCGAAATTCCCACAGATACCGTTGTTAACTGAACCTTGTGCAAAGTTTCAGGACAGCGAAAGAGCATTGGTAGCTCGATCTGTAGTCAATTCATCTGAGAAAATACCAGTTAGACTGATGAACGTGCCCGGCCAGTCCCAGACAATTTTTAAGAACACAGTCGTAGGAATGATATTCCCGGTAAAAGAAATCATTATGCCAGAAACAGAGGGCAGTGTTAATCACGTCATGCCTGGGGAACGAGAAGAGGTCCTTCCGGAGCATTTGCAAGAATTATTCGATAGGACAAGACCTGAGCTATCAGCGGAGTAGACGGCACAGGTGAAAAACATCCTTATTAAGTTTAGCAGCATTTTCTCAAGGAATAAAGATGACTTTGGTAGAACCTCGTTGATAAAGCACCATATCAATACAGAAGGAGAAAAGCCAACCAAGCAACCTCCAAGAAAGTTACCACATCATGCCTTTGGTAGGAAGATTGTGTTGGTGAAACATATGCAACGATTGCACCCTGGTCAGGATCATTGTATTACCCCACTGGAGTCCACTGAACCTGAGAAATATCCAACAAGACGCGTGGAAGATGAAGAGGATTGGCAGGAGGATCCAGGAGAACTCTTGTTTGAGGAGGAGAAGGACAGAGAAGCCGGTAGAACGAACAGGAAGAAGACGTCTCCAGTTTTACCAGGGGTGAAAAGAAGAAACAAGGAGACATCACAAACGGTGACCATAGACTTGCCTACTAATGAAGAGTTAGAGATAGAGGAACCTAGTAACAGTGCTTTGGTGGTACAGAAGGCGCCCTTGGATGACCAACACTGCTCATGCTGTTCTAAGAAGAGCAAGAAAGCTGACGCTCAAACACAGACTGATACAAATCTCAAGGCAGGAAAGAGTCACCAGAAAATAATAAGAGTCACCAGAAAATTTCAGAAAGATGGTGAGACAGTGGAGCGTTTCGAGGAAGATATCTGGAATGACTGAGATTTGTGATGTTCTTAATGAATGTGCTTTTGCATGCAAATGGTGTTTTGCTGAGAAGAAGATTCTTTTGTTTTACCTAGTAACAGTTGGTTACTTTAACTATAACACAATCCAAATCAAAAAGGGAAAATCAAAATTCCTTTTTTTGACCCTGTTTTTCATATCTGCATCCATATACACCCCTTTTTGCCAAAAATAAGCCTTTACAAGTCAAAGTTCATGGAATTTCCCTGCATCATTGACATTTAAATGCATTACACAGACATTTAAAATGAGTAACGTTCCTCTTATTCTTACAAAAACTTATGAAGCATCAGAGGAACGTTCCTCCTACCTAAACTAAAATCTCTACATTTCATCTGAGGAACGTTCCTCTTTTCACTTCAACAGATATCTTTACAAAGAATCTGAGGAACGTTCCTCTTTTCACTTCAACAGAAACTCTGACAATTCATCTGAGGAACGTTCCTCTTTTCACTTTAACAGAAATCTTCACAAAGAATCTGAGGAACGTTCCTCTTTTCACTTCAACAGAAATTCTGACAATTCATCTGAGGAACGTTCCTCTTTTCACTTCAACAGAAATCTTGACAAGTCATCTGAGGAACGTTCCTCTTTTCACTTCATTACAGAAACTGAAACCCTGACAAAGCATCTGAGGAACGTTCCTCACTTGAAATCTTTACACTGTATCTTAGGAACGTTTCTCATTTCACTTCATCTGAAAACTACATAAAGCATCTTAGGAACGTACAATCGTTCACAAGTTGATTGTTTACTTTTTACATGAAATCTGTATAAAGCATCCGAGGAACGTTCCTCTTTTTCCTTAAATTGAAATCTTTACAATGCATTCGAGGAAAGTTAAATAATTCCTCATTTCATTTAACAAAATGTTTACTTCTCACCTGAGGACTTCAAAACATTTCCATTTTTAGTATTTTAATCATTACGCAAAATGTGACTAGCAACAATCCTTTTTGTTACACTAATAAAAGACAAATTGGAACAACGATTTTGACAAACCAAAAGTATACTAATTAATCATTCTTAAAGAGACTCAGAGTCTCAACTGACGTAATCTAAGACGTTGACTTCGAGGTGGATAACATCGATTTTGAAGATCTAGAAGAGGCAAAATGATTAAAATACTTCTGAACATTTTTTAAGGATTCACTTTTCTCAAAATAATTTTTATGATAGGTAAATTTTAAAAATATAAAAACGTTACATGATAACCTGAATATTTGAACATTTTACTCTGCATTTGTGTTTTACGACATTAAAACTATTTCCTTTAAGTATTGTGCAATACCCTGTGGAGAGGGTGCAAAATTGTAAACCCGCGACTGACTTTAAGTTTATTGTTTTTATACCCCCCGCAAACAAAGTTTAGGGGGTAAATAAGAATCACCTTGTCCGTCCGTCCGACTATCCGTCTGTTCGTCTTCTGTGCAATTGGACTTAAAAAGTTTTGCTTAAATTAATTGTAAATAATTGATGTGCGATTGTCAACATTTTACTGGAAAATCCTGATTTTATTTTTAATATCTATCATGATGCAAATTGATATGATACATTGCGGTGATAATTATTGCAGGGATGATTTTCACTAAAACCCCTACTGCACATGTAGCTAATAAGCACAATTGAAATTTAGAAGACATGCTAACTATGTCACTTATCAAATAACTTGTTTAACAAGTGTGCAAAATTACTCCTGATGATAGCGGATTTGCAGCTCATAATTTAACAATTTTAAATATAAAATCAAAAACTTTGTGTCAAGCCGCTGAAACAACAATATGATGTTGGTTAAGTAATATAAGGACTGATGAAAAAGGGTGCACACACACACAAACAGTAAACTTGAGGTCCCAACTCTAAGCACATTATGAGCACTCAGTTGGAGCGCAGTCATTTGTTAGTAAAAATTTTTGTAGGAATGCAGTTACACGCTGCAGGAGCTGAGTAGAAATCCCTTGGTCAACTGTCACATTTTCACCTTGTAAAAATTTAAAATACAACTGCAATGTTTTTGAATTTCCCCGCAAACCCACAGCAATTTCAGAAATATAACAGTATCGTGAAACTCTGGGGGAATGCAATCTGGTGTGACAGGACCTAAGCTTTGAGAAAACAATCAGGTTACCAGAAATTTGCAATTGTCAAATTCTTTGAGCTGGATGATAGTAACAAACATTATTAGGATCTAAAATTTGAATTACAGTTCTCATATGAAATGCAATCATTATATTAATATACATGTAAATTATATCTTACACTAGCTAACAATTACCCCATCCCCCTTCCTAATAAAATCACAACATACACGAGCTATAATTCAATAGTGTACTCGTAGTTTTGATAAATCTACAAATCTACCTCAGGTATTAAGTAGGATATTTTAGGTGAAAAAAAAACAACTCACTTTTTGGCTTTCTTGGAGTATCTCATGTTTATCAACTAGAAAATATCTAATATCAAAATACTCCAGTACATTCTGAAAATAACTTCTCAGCATGCATGGTCAATAGAAATGTCATGACCTAAAGCCCATATTACTCTGCTTCATTTGGTTTGCTAATGTCACCGCCGACCATTTCAAGCTGAGTAACAACTTGTTGTTACATGCACATGCTAAGGTCCTCTATCAGATGTCAATCACTAACTGGATGCTGATAAGATGTTCGGGGTGTGCTAATAATAGTAACTGTGTGAAATTTGAGAGCTTTCAACAGCAGATCACTGCTTTAGGAACAGATGCAAAATGTGGTCGCAAATTTAATTTAAGATCAACGCTGCATGTGTACTTTATGAAGCAGAACAGAAATATTGTTTGGAAATTGCAGTTGCAAACTTTGCAGGATGCATGCATCAAGGTAATAAATACTTTTATTATATCCAAACGTTTAAAATACATAACTGAGTTTCTTTTGCTCTTCTGCTAATTTACTACAATCAAGGTAATTGCAAATCTAAAGCATTTAAATTAAATTGATACAAAATTCTTGATTATCTGATATTTAAAAAAATTATTGTAATCATCAAATTTTGAAAATGCAAAATTAAAATATAATCATAATACAATGTAATGTTATAGGTAATGATGATTGGCAGTGATAAAATATTTTGCCTGATGGATTTTGATTTGAAATCACTGCATCTGAATTGTTTGCTGGTCTAGAGGATGGGGAGCATTAATTTGGACAGAGCTTGATCGGGATGGAAGATGCTTGAAGATTAAGGTTTGTTATTCTTAATTTAAAATTAATCTCACACTATAGCTGTCCTTCTGGGACTACTCCCACAAGGCTCTTTTGAAACAGCGTAATCTGCTAGCCAGTTCTCATTTTACAGGTTATCAATTTCCCCTACAAATGCTTATCAACGCCATTGCTAGGAAAATGGCCCTCTTGGGACAAATGAATTCAGTAACACTATAAACTCCATTTACATGATGTGAGTTTTAGATCTTACAAATCAGACTTTGTAAATAGGAAAATCATAAACAGATCTTAGGTCATATGGAATAGGAACATGCTCTATTTAAGAAAAAGTTAAATATTAAATATATGATTAATCTGCCGAAATGAATTATCACACAATTGTAACCTGTACAAATGTGAAAGGATTAATCTAATGAGTGCACAGGGGCCCATTTCACAAAGCAAACTTAAGACTAAGTTATATCTTAGGAAAGAACTTTTTCCTAAGTTCATTACTTATCCTTTTCACTATTCCAGTCGTATATTATGAATTTTAACTTTAAGACAGGTAAATTTATGTTTTAGGAACAAACTTAACATGGTGACTGTTTATATTATATTGAAAAGAATTATATGCACATTTTAGTTGAACAAAAATACTAGATAACGGTTATCATTAAGACTTTTTCACTTTACTTCTGATTTATTTAAACATGTGTTATTGAATAAATTCAATAGGATTGACAACAGGCATAGCCTATGTATGTCCTCTTCTTGTAATATACCCACTTTACTTCTTAACTGAATACATTAGAACTATCAAATTATACATATATTTCTTCAATTAATTTCTTTGGTGTAGACTTTAAATTTTACAATTTTTTTTAGATTATCTGGTTGCACGCGCAGATGAATAGCGGATGTATAGTTATAGCTAGTGCACTGATGATAATTAGGTTATTCATGCCTGAGAATTACTGATATCTTTAAAAGGAATAATTACTCAATCAAAGAATGACTGGATGATTTGTCCTATCCCTCCACGAAATTAGCTTTTCTTTTAGGGGAGAAATGTTAGGTCTTTTCTTCATCTTTTTTTTTTGTCGGGGGAGTGGGGAAGGGGGGTAGGGGGTAGGAGTTACCACAAATAAAGTGATCTGGGAATATTGATGCTAAATCATCCATGGGAATGTTGTTTCATTCAGAAATTTTTGCCTTTTATCCTCATTTCTTCCATCAGCCAAGATGCATTTATTTGTAGTGTTTTCTTTAAAAAAAAACCCACCCTATTTTTAAATCAACCCTTTCAAGCATGCACGTAGCATCAGGATGTAGGGGGGGGGACCCCCCCCCCCCCCCTTAACTTTTTCTCACAGCAAACAATTTTCTTAAATTTACATATCCAAAAATGAATAAACATGCATGGAGTTCCCCCCCCCCTCCCATTTTTTGGGAGCATGTAAAAAATTGAAGAGAATTTTGATGAAACAAACATAAAGTCCTTAGTATAACAAGCCAGAATTTATGATGAGCAAATATTCTGAATAATTTATGCTGCCTTCTAAATTTCAAACAAAAATAAGTTTGACCAAGCTCATCACGCTTATTTACTGAATTCTAGTATTCCCTTGCTGCAACATTAAATTGATAGGATGAACAGAATCTGAATTATACAGCTTTCTTGTTTGACGTGGTTAATAATTCCTGCTTTATCTAAGTGATACAAATTCCATCTGCTCAGCTGTCTGGCTTAAAACAAATAATTTAGAGCTGTGAACCATTCTCATACTCACAAGAATGACCGGCCCGATAACAATAGCTTTGGGATTTGATGTGAAGTGTTAAGATCTGTCGCCATCCAAAAAAAATAATGCAGTAATACCAATGTGTTTTAAGATTAGAGCAGAAATTCAAGAGTATATTGATGTTTGGTAGATTCAAATCAAATTCATGCTTAATTATCCTACTTGGATTCTGTAAATGTTTAAACGTATTTAGGTATATAGGTATATATATCTGAAGAGAAATATTTGTTGTACAAATCTCTCTCTCTCTCTCTCTCTCTCTCTCTCTCTCGTGCTACATCTCTCTAATTTCTCTCTCTCTTTCAAGTTAAGCAGGGAAAAACTTATGTGACCTTTAATATACTGGGTATTTCTTCTTAAAGAATGTCAATACCTAAATGTATGTTTGAGAATTTGTGTGTTATTAACAAAAATAAGCATTACAACTAGATCTTCATTATGAAATGAAATAACAGGAAGTTATTTAGCAATGATGAGTTTTAATGCAAATATGTATTATACATAGATTCTATAGAAGATCTGGACATCCCCCCTGGGAGGAAATCAATGAGGCCACAGAAAAGTTCAAAAGCCATCCAGCCAGTCACACAGTATGAACAGAAGATAAACAGAACAGAAGATAAACCTTGACTCATGTCAACCATGTATCAAAGACTGAATTAAGTGAAAGTGCTTTCTGGAAAATGCAGCTCTACTTGGGAACTCCATCCTGAATTTGATGGATGCGAGCTTTATGTTTTTAGTAATTATAAAATCATATGCACTGAGACAATTATTAATATAGTTAAATTTTTAATTATATAAACATCTAATCCAATTACAAACTAAACTTGATATTTAATATAAAAAGAAATATTAAATTGGTATTCTTAATTACATGCCTATGTATTTTTATTGAAAACAATTAGTCATAGTGACAAATATGTTAAAAAAAAAAAAAAAAAAAAAAAAAAAGCTGTTATTTTGAATTGTAACCCAAAAATGCCGTGATATAAAATATTAAAAACTCAAACTCTTTTTTACTTTAAATCGAGTAATCAACTTAAATTTTTTTAGCTGATCATCATCGGGACTGAGCGATAGTCAAGTACTCAAGTACTTGTTAACATCCTTAATATTTACGTAAAGTATAACATGTTTAAATGCTTATTTAATTTAGGATTACCGGTATTTTGCTTATTGCTGTTTTTACTTTCAAATGTAGGAAATTGGAACATTCTTCAGGTACCATGTAAAGGTTTCAGTTAAAGAGAAAAGAGGAACGTTCCTCAAGATTCCTCGTGAAGATTTCAGTTGTAGTGAAAAGAGGAACGTTACTCAGATGACTTGTCAAGAATTCTGTTGTAGTGAAAAGAGGAACGTTCCTCAGATGACTTGTGAAGATTTCTGTTAAAGTGAAAAGAGGAACGTTCCTCAGATTCTTTGTCAAGATTTCTGTTGAAGTGAAAAGAGGAACGTTCCTCAGATTCTTTGTCAAGATTTCTGTTGAAGTGAAAAGAGGAACGTTCCGCAGATGAAATGTAGAGATTTTAGTTTAGGTAGGAGGAACGTTCCTCTGATGCTTCATAAGTTTTTAAAAGAATAAGAGGAACGTTACTCATTTTAAATGTCTGTGTAATGCATTTAAATGTCAATGATTCAGGAAAATTCCATGAATTTTGACTTGTAAAGGCTTATTTTTGGCAAAAAGGGGTGTATATGGATGCAGATATGAAAAACAGGGTCAAAAAAAAGGAATTTTGATTTTCCCTTTTTGATTTGGATTGTGTTCTATGTAAATTCACATGTAGATGTTCTTTAAATTGTTTGATGGCTGCCAAGTTTCATGCATATGGTAACAATTAGTTACTGTGAACTATACTTTGAACTATGTCTCCTTATGTAAATTAAAAAAAAAATAAATAAATAAAAAAAAAATAAATAAAAATTATTTGATTCTCATTGATTTAGCGTGCGGGACGCACGGTGTAAGAGGCGTGGGTAGTGAAACGGAATAGGGGTAGTGACAAGCAGAGAAACACACCCATGAAGTTTAAGTAATAAAGCACACCCGTACACGTAATAGAGTACACCCATTGAAATGGAATGACCTGGTGCCCCATTGGAAGTAAACTCTCCCAAGGGTATATAAGCAGACACATCTAGCAGAATAGGCAGAGTAGGTCTGAAACGCACAGCTCTCAGAAGAACCCGCAAGACCTGGAAGGTAATAGAAACCTGATAGAAGTAATTTGTGAGGTTGTAAGTAGACAGACTAGGGGAAGGAATACTCCTCAGCGGTAATTGGAATTGGAATCTTAATTGGTTGTCGGGAGGTAGTAAGTCTATATGACTGAGGCGCCTGACTTCCTGTAATATTAAGAACATTTTACCAAGGCACGCGGGGATAAGTATCCCGGTTAAACAATAATAAGTGATTTAAATACACCTCCAATCAATTGTAAATCAAGTTTAATCATTGTACTCAGGAAGAGTAGAAGTAAAATTAATATATTTATATCCCTTAAAACTAACCCGATATTTTGTTTAGGTAAAACACGTTACAAATTGTTAATTGATAATACGTCGTCAATATACCTGAATGTTGAGTTGAAGGCCACAGTGAGTGAATTATTTTTTTCATGTACAAGTTTTTCAATAAATTCTGCTTTATAAGAATACAAAAAATATCTGCTTACAATGGGGCACAACGGGTACCCATGGAAATTCCTACAGATTGTTGAAAGACTTGATTTCTAAAACCTACATAGATGTTGTCTTTCAGAAACTCAACATCTTTTTAATGTCAACTTCAGAGTACTTGTGTGTGCAATCAGAATGGTTTTTTACAAAATGTTTTAGATTTCCAATGACAAGGTAAGCATTTTTATGACTTCCATTTTTATTAAAGAAACAACTGTCGATGATATCAAAAAGCCTACTATACAAAGTGCTATTCTGAAATAAAAAGTACCGCTTCATTGTGTTGTGACATAAATCGACAGTGCATATCACGAAATATTATTTTCATATACACTTCATATTCTTAATTCTATGCTGCGGTAATAAGAATTTGCTTTTGTATTCTATTTTTCTACTCTAATTTTCTCCACAACATAATTAGATAATTGTTGAAAAATCAAACAGCGCTTCATCACTTTCTTTTCGTATTATTTAAATCATTTGCTAATGAATTTGTTAAAAGTCAGCGTAAATATTTTTGTTTGAACTAGATTGAATTAGTATCATAGAGACACTGTCACTTTCTTAGTTCAAACATACAATTTCTATGACTTTTCTTCTTTATAGTCAACTAGTTATAAATGTCAGGGAGGGAAAGGAAAAATGTTAAATTTCTCTCCAAAGCGGAAGTTGAGATAATACCTTCTTTTTATTACTTGTATAAAGAAACATTATATAGACTGTTTTCAGAAGAGCAATTTTAGCCGCAGTAACTAATGCATGATGTGGATCAAACTGTTTTTCCTTCCTAATAATTCAACCAATTTCAATTTGATACTAGACTTTGACCCATGCGTGCGCGGGTTGACATTGCATATTATGTCGGGCATTTACGAAATAGAGTCATCAAATTTGCACATCATGCTGACATTCAGAACTCTTGGAATTTTTCATATTAAACGCACTGAGTTAGAGTTATCTCCCGTATTTTCTTTTATGAACAGAATATGTAGCGAACTTTTAATTAAATTTACACGAATTTGTATTATCGTTTTTGAGTTTATCCATGCAAATATGATATTGTGGAAACATAAACTAAAGAGCATCCCGTGATTTAGCGCGAATGTAATGCGAATGCACAAAATTGTAAAATCCGAAAAATTCAGACGATTTCCAGATTTTTTAAAGAACCTTTCGTTGATTATTAATTAGCTATGCCTGATTGAGAAAAAATAAAATGAAATTGGTAATCTCTAAATACCAATGATGTTAAAAATATATAAAAACAAATGACAGTACTCTTTCGATTTCTCGGTATTAAAGCCCAAAAAATTCTAGTCTATTATTTAAATAAATTATAGATAGTCGGTATTTTGACGCAGCTCCTTTTTATTACCATATGTACTTTTGATATAGCTTCTTTTACTTTGTATTTGGTATGCTGTTCGGATTTTATATCTAATACAATTGCAACTTACTTTAATTACTAGAGGTATCTGCAAATTATACAAATATTGTATGGATCCCATACGTGTAATTTGGCGATATAAAAAAAAACTTTAAACTTATTAAATACGTAGTAGCTTACGTTTTTAGCAACTTCAGTCTATTTAGTCCTGTCTGCCAACATGAATATATATTGCCCGATACCTCGCTAAACAGGTTGACACAATTGCAAAAAAAAATAGCGTACAGCAGTAACTACTTAGAACACTTGTAACAAATCATAACTTGAGAGATTATCTTAATAAACCTGTTTGTAATGTTCACCGTATGTCATAGTTTCCTTGAAAAAAATATATCGTTCTTATTTTGTTTCTTACTTACATGAATAACATATTTAATTATAGAGTGAAAGGGAGTAAGTAGCGTATCCATTGATAAATCTTGTACAACAAGTATAACTATGAGGGTTGTTAGAAAAGTTCGCGGACAAAGTGATTTACGGCGAAATTACTTTGTACTTTGTAAGATGACGTACAGTGTATGTTTTATTAAATGACTACCAATTAATAATAAGTATGCAAAAAATCATATCATTTTGGAGTTGTTTTCAAAAGATACAGCGATTTTTCTTTCGCACGAATTGGATTTGCGAAGAACCATTTCATATTTCCACGACGTCAGGTGACGTCAAAGGCAATTTAAACCTGACACTCTTTTCAAAGTAAACACCTTTTAGTTCACACACTTTTCATACCATTAACCCATTTATAAAACATGTTCCCGCCATATTTTGTCATTTTTTTGTATAATGTCTTTTTTGTCATATCGTAGATCATTTAGGTCCGAAAATCTCTGTCCATGCAGTTTCGACTTCAGATAAGAAAATAAATCGAAATCCATACATGTATGTTCAAGATCCGGGCTGTACGGGGGGTCGGGGTGCTGCAAGAGCTCAAGATATCAGTATTTCCATTTTCAAACCTTCAATCCCAATTGTGGTTCCAATTGTAAACTGTTGTCCTATAAAAATGGCAGAATCTAAAATTATTTTGGTCTCCATCGGGTATTTTTCTGCGCGCACACAAAATTTAATGACTGCCCGGTGCTCCAAGGTGTCCATTTACGTTAACGTTATTGACTCATTTTTCTAGCGTTGGTCGTCCATATTTGGCGAAAAAGCGGTCAGAGATTCTTCAATTTAATTAAAACTTTCACAAAATGACCTTCATAACTTATTTTGATCTCATATGAAATATCGTATATTTTTATGCGCTTAAACTGTTCATTTTCTTAATAAGGAAAAATTCGTACAACATATAAAACATTAAAAAACTGACCTGCTCCGTGAAGTATATATTGTCAAAATAATAATTGTTAATATTTTTAAGGTGCATTTGAAATAAACAAATCTTTATATACTTCTTAGAAAATACGTCAAGATTAAATATGACAAGTTTCAGTGGTATCATGCAAATTGTCCGATCGCAATCGAACTTGTCCGCGAACTTTTCTAACAACCCTCGTATGTATGTCTTTTATAAGCCTTAATATTTTTTAGGTCACCTTAGTCACTCAAGTGACCTATTGCAATTGGTCTCCGTCCGTCGTCGTGCGTCGTGCATTAAAAATTTTCCATTTTTAACTTCTTCTTGAAAACTACCAGGCCAATCGTTACCATTTTTAGTGTGCAGCATTTCTATGGTAAGAAGAATCTAAATTGTGAAATCCATGGCTCTGCCACCCCTGGGGTGCCACGGACGGGCCAAATATGCACCAAATAAAAACCAAATTTTCAAAAATCTTCTTCTCTACTCCCACGCATGTGAGGAAAAAACTGGTTGCATGGTTATGATGTCCATGAAGCCCTCTACCAAAATTGTGAAATTTATGGCCCCTGGGTCAGGGGTTCTGGCTCTAGGGTGTGGCCAATATGGCCATTCTTCTCTACTCCAATATATGTTTGTTAAAAACTTAATGCATGATTATGATGTCCATGTACCCTCTACCTAATGTGAAATTCATGACCCCTGGGTCAGGGGTTCAGGATCTAGGGTGGGGCCAATATGGCTAATTAGTAAAAATGTATTAAATCTTAGAAAATCTCTTCTCTACTATCATATATATTTGTTAAAAACTAAATGCATGATAATGATGTCCATGAAGCGTTCAACCTAAATTAAGTCTTTAAAAAATCTTCTCTACTCCCACACAGGTGAGCAAAAAACTGAATATATGGTTATGATGTCCATGAAGGCTTCTACTAAAATTGTGAAATTCATGACCCCTTTGTTAGATGTTCAGGCTCTAGGGTGGGGCCAATATGGCCATATAGTAAAATGTTTTAAATCTCAAAAAATGCTCTTCTCTACTCCCACAGATGTGGGCAAAAAACTGAATACATGACGATGATATCCACAATCTCCTTTACCTATGTTGTGAAATTCATAGCCCCTGGGTCAGGGGTTCAGGACATCAAAGGGGGGGGGGGCGCAATATGGCAATATAGTGTTAATGCGTATAATGTTTAAAAAATTTCTTCTCTATTTTCACACATCTGTATAAAAACTGACTAATAATTATGTTTACCAGGAAGTCCTCTACTTCATGTCCCCTCAAGGATGGTTTTTGACTCTAGGGCAGGGCCAACATGGATGTATAGATGTTAATACATATAACGTTAAAAATTATCTTTTTTACTCCCACACACCTGAAAGGAAAACGGAATTAATGATTTTGTAGACCAGATCTTTTAGTTTTTCACCAAAATTATAGGTTTCACAGTTTTCTTTTTGAAGTGTGGTCGTCATTAAACATTTATAATTTTTCTACTCCAGTATGAAACCTAATTAATTAGATGCATATATGAGACTCCATGACAGGTTTGTGTATCGGATATATGCTACTCAGGTGACCGTTGAGGCCAATTGGCCTCTTGTTTCAAAGAAAACTGATTTTTATTCATTATTTTAAACATGTATATTAAAAATAATTTTATAAAATAAAAGATTTCCTACTTTATTTTTGTGTATTTAAAATGAGATTTTGGTCATTCCTCGCTATTGATTTCTCCGGAAGATGCCAGTTATTTTGATTCATATGTGTGTGCATTTTCACTCGCATCACAAAGAACAGCTCACAAAACAAATCTATTGTGTAATGATTGTAATGATACAGCTTTGTAAAGCGGAAATACATGAACACTCTTAATATAGATACGAATCAAACACAAATTTATTAATTTAATTTTCTTTCATTCTCCCTAGACTTCTTACATGTCATGGATGTTCTTATTTACTTTTCCTTTATGACTGCTGTGGTTGGTAAGTGTCGTTATTCATTTTGTTAAACGATTGTCATTTTGAATATGGTTTATGCGATTAAATTTCTTTTATAAGTATCGGGAAAACAACATACCTACCAAACAGACATTGACGCCTCAAGGAATGGTTCTACTGGCATCATTACCTCTCCAGGTTATCCTGGAAATTATCCAAACAATGTGACCTACACATGGACACTTAAAACAGGAAATCTTAATGCCACGGTTTCATTTAATTTTCAAGACTTCGACATCATAAAGTACCGGTACACTCCACATTGTCAGGATTTTTTACAGGTCAGCACTCATTTTAGAAATGCCTGTACATACCATACATATGTTTTATCATAAAGATGAATTTGTTTAAATGATAAGGTTGAAGTGAATTTCTTGTTTAAAAATAATCATACGACCGGAATTGAAAAGTTAAAGACCTTTGAAAAGTTAACGAAAATATGCTTATTTTTAAGCCCCAATAATTACTTTGCGTTTCTTCAGATAAATGAAACAGAACCGTGTTGCTTTAAGGCCATGCATAGATGCGATAAATATAAACCTGTCAGTCTGACAGTTCGTGGAAGCGTCATAACCATTACCTTTGAGTCTGATAACTTGCACAACAGCAAGGGATTTCATTTGACATGGACAGGTACATGTTAAACATAATTGGTGTAAGAATGATTTTGAGATTCAGTCTTCTGGAGACACTTTACATGATTTATGCATAAATCAGAGCATTTTCTTGATAATATTTTATAGTATATATACCTAGAACACCCGCGGGAAGTACAACTTCTTTATGGTCCTCAAAACTACAAACGAAATCCTCAGCCAAAATCACCGGTACGACTGGATCTAAGATATTGGGTACAACAGATCCTGAGATACCGACACCAAAAACAAAAAATATCATCAGAACAAGCTGTATGTATGTTTTATCAATATATTTTATCTCATAATTTGGCTATGATGATTATCTAAAAACATCTTACATTATTTATGAATGCTTGATAATGTTTTACAGTAAATATACCTAAAAACCCGCAATGAGTAAAACTTCTTTATGGACATCAAATATAGAAATAAAATCCAAAGCTAAAGTGATGTTTACAACAAGACCTAAGAAATAAAATTGTGAATAACAGATGATGAAGCACCCACTGCAAAAAAAAATGGGGAAAGTTATACGTTCAACACGTTTGCGTGCACGTTTTATTTATATTTCAAATTGAATATTTAGGTAAGAAGAAGTCTACGATTTCAGTCTATGTTTAGTAAAATTCAACAAGGAATGGTAATATATCAAGCCTCTAAAACTATTTTAAGGATGACGTTTACTCAGAAACCCCATCAATTGTATGTTATTGACCTTTGATTGTAGTGTTATTTTCACTTTCAAAAAAGTAGGTCAATGACCTACTTTTTGAGTAAATGGCCATTGAATATTTTTTGAAAAATCAAGAAAAATCCCATAAAATTTCACACTACAATTGAAATTTTCTTAATTGTAAATATATTTCAAATAATAAAACACTTTAAAAAATGTAATACATTTTATGAACGGCAGTGGCACTAAATAGGTACGAAACATTAAGATTTCAGCGACAATTCGAAAAAATATTCCAGTCCTAATTTCCTCTATCAGTTTTCAAATTCCTACCCATTTTTGATCTAAGTTTACAAAAAATTGAATGATGATAATACAAAAACATTTATAGCATTGAACTACTTATATTGACCTTAAAATGTTGGCATAAAATTTATATGAGGTCAATGATCAAAATTTTGAGAATTTGGTGTCTTTTATCGTTTTTAAGCATTTTTTAATATTTTCGCAATTCGTGACATACAATTATTTTAATGAATAAGTAAGGTAAAACCAGCAGAAAATATGAAAAATTATATAGACTAAAATATAAAATCTTAACTTTCAATATTAGAGTACTGCCAAAAATATTTTAGCGGAAAACAAAATCTGCAAAATTTAGTCCGAATTTCCTCTGTTTGGCTAAAAGTCTATTTTTGTTGGAGCCTAATTCCGTAATAAAGTAAAAATATCAAATGTTTTGTCAATAATAATTCATTTTATTAATACTTTTTTTGTTTTTAACAAATTTTACTCATTACATTGAACTTTATAACAATCCGAATTTGAGAACTCAAACCCTGAGTAAACAACACCCTTAAGTTTTAGATATTCACATGGGTAACATTATTTTTGGACGTTTAAGGTTATTTTCTAATATAAAATGTGTTCTTAAAAATCCAACTTTAAAGGTAGAAAAAAGCCTTAAAAATTCAATTTTGGTTTTAAATATTTCAAACTTCAATTTTAAAGTTGGAATTTTCAATTTTAGTTTTGACATAACGATAAATTAAAAGTTAAAATATCCAAGATCAATCTTTGCTTTTACATAATCAAAGTCTGAAATTAAAACTATAATATTGAAAAAGAAAAGACAGCTTTAAAGTTGGATATTTAAAGATTAAAAATGGTTTTTCAAGATTAAAGTTGAAAATTCCCACATTAAAACTGTCTTCTTTTTTTTTAAAGATTTCAGTTGAAAATTCCCACATTAAAAATTGAAATTTCTAAATTTGATTTTAATTTTTTTTTCACAACATGGCATAAATACGTTATTGCAGAACTGATTAAAACGATAGAGTGCCTACTTTTTGAATCAGTAAAGTTTTCGTCAAATGTTTTATCAATGTTGATAATATTTTTTCCATACGATAGACTATTAAATGTCATCGTAAAGCAAATTTTAATATAAAAGCTCTCGTCGCTTTTCATAAACTCTTCACTTATTTCACAAGAATTATTAAAATTATGATCAAGGTAAATTTTGAAAGAACTGAATTTACGTAATGTTGTTAGCATGCTTGATAGCACCTTATTTTTGAGTTTCATAAGATTGTTTATGAAATATAGATTTAATGGAATAGAGTTGGAATTATAGAGATAACGACAATCAAATGACTTTTAAAAATATCGTTAATGGCAAAAACTCATATTTTTTGTTTATCAATTCTTTTTAGCTCGAACGTCAAGAATTAGAGGAGAAACGTCGATAGTGAAAAGTAACACAAGAAAAATGCTCACAATATTTTCATCTACAAAATCCGTGACAGAAGGAAACATTTTGATTCCCACAGGTATAAGATTGTTTATGACATTTTGATTCACAGGAATAGAGTCGGAATAATGGAGATAACGACGACAATCAAGTGACTTTTAGATACATCGTTTTTAACAAAAACTCATATATTTTTCGTTTATTTATTTTCTATTTCTAGTTCAAACATCAACAAATAGAAAAGAAACGTCGATAGTGAAAAGTGACACAAGAAAAATGCTCACAATATTTTCATCGACAAAATCCGTGACAGAGGGAAACATTTTGATTCCAACAGGTATAAGATTGTTTGTGACATTTTGATTCACGGGGATAGAGTCTTTATAAGATAACGACAATCAAGTGACTTATAGATATATCGTTTTTAACAAAAACTTATATCATTCGTTTATTTTATTCATTTCTAGCTCGAACGTCAACAAATAGAGAAGAAACATCGCTAATGAAAAATAACACAAGAAAAATGATAACAATGGTATTATTGACAAAATCCGTGCCAGGGGGAAACATTTTAATTCCAACAGGTATAAGATTGTTAATGACATTTTGATTCACAGGGATAGAGTCTTAATTATGGAGATAACGACAATCGAGTGACTTTTAGATATATATCGTTTCTAACAAAAACTCATATTTTTCGTTTATTTTTATTGATTTCTAGCTCGAACGTCAACAAATAGAGAAGAAACATCGCTAGTGAAAAATAACACAAGAAAAATGCTAACAATAGTATCACTTACAAAATCCATGGCAGAAGAAAATATTATAATCACTACAGGTATTTGATAATAATACAAATGTGTCCTTCATTGTGTCACAGTGTAACAATGAATTTTACCTACTTAGAAACAAAAAAAATCCAAAGTTCTAAACAAATAACATAAAAAATAAATTGTGTTAAGATTGAATGTTTTTTAACAAATCCTGAAAGTGTTGTATTTACATTAATACGCTTGCATACATAAGGACACATTCTCTCAATTTAACAGAATAGTTTGAATTATTTGAAATGAAATTTTATTTGAAAAATGGCATTCATCAAAAAATTACATACGTTCAATAACTTCTTGAAATCCATATTCTGACAGCAAGCTCGTTTTTTTTTTATTTCTCATTAAATAAATTCCAGCTCGGTCGTCAACAAATAAACTGCAAAAGTCGCTAGTGAGAAATGACAAAAGGAAAATGCTTGGAATAATGTTGACGTTAAAATCCGAGACTGATAGGAAAACTACCACTCCTACAGGTATTTATCATAAAATTAATAATAATACTTCAACGTATGTCCTTTATTATTTCATCAATCCATATTTGACTTTATATTGTTTAATTTCACAAAAATATAGGTTAATACCAACAGTCCTAAAAGTTTAAATATAGCTGATGCTGCAATTCATAAGTTTTTGGTTCGATTTCTATATAATCTTTATTTTAGATATGAAAATATTCTTTCACTTGCACAAAAACCCTCGAAAAAACATACTAATTTCATTATATGTTAGCATGAGAAACACTTTTTTGGTAGTTGTTGTTAAAATTGGAATATGTCTCCATAAACATTAATGCAAATAAAATTAACATGATTATAAATACATTTTTAAATTTACAATCCAAACATATATTCATCTTCGGGTAAATTTGAAAAATTGTGCCATAGTTTATTAAGTTCAATATATCTGCCATGTTGTTGAAAGTATTTTTTTCCTGCCAAAAACAGAATACAAGTTCAAACATGGAATTGTTTATGACTTTTGGCTTAGAATTTTACTTATAGCTACCTTTAAGTTGTCAGTTTTGTCTTAGATTGATATATGAAAATAATATTTGCTTTTTTTGCTGTTATCAAAACGATATATTTCTTTATTTATTTTTCTATATATATACATACATCTTTATCGAAGTTTTCTTTCGTGAAAGTTTAACGTCATTTAAGAGAAAATAATAAAACTTTGTTATGAATGTGATAACCTATAACAAGTTTAGTCAGATATAAGTCTGAACTGACAAATTATTTTTCGTCTACAACTAGACTTATTCACGGAGATGCATTGTCGCCTTTTCTTTGTTCCACTATATATTAATGATTTTGAAATGGATGTTATACGAAGTTGCTGTGAACCTGTTGATTTAAGAGACTTTTCGCCTTTTCTTTTAATGTATGCTGATGACACTCTGTTAATAGCTAATTCACGAGAGAGTCTACAGAGTATGTTAAATCAATTGTATCAATTTAGTAATGATTGGAATAGTGGTGTGAACACTGCTAAAACAAAAATAGTTTTTTTCGACATGCGGGCATGATGTGTAAAATTGATGGCTGGACTTATGACCAAAAGCATGTTGAGGTTGTTAATTGTTCCAATTAATTAGGTATCAACCCTAATTTTAATGGTAATTTTTAATGTTACACAAAAAACAATTGCGATGAAGGGTAGGAAATGTATGTTTGGTATTCAGAAAGTGTGTAATGAAACTTATTTAAATTTTGGGACTAAATAAAGCATTTCTATGTATCTAGCGTTTTAAACTATGGTCTGAGATATGTGGGTTTTTTTATTCTGGTGATAAATTAGAACTATTTCGCACAACGTTTTGTAAAAGAATTTTCAAAGTTAAAAAATGAACGTCAAACTTCATGGTTTATACAGAGTTAGGTCGTCTACCTATGATTATAATGCGTAAATTGCGGATTGAGTATTGGTTGAAATTGATTAAAACAGGAAAGTGTATATTCCGCAATGTTTATGAAGAATTGGTTTCACAATTGATACCAAATACATGGTGTTTAATGTCAGAGAAGTATTAGTATCACTGGGTATGCATGAAGTGTGGCTTTCACAGAATATAGCTAACACTAGTGTTTTCTTAAAAATTGTAAAGCAGAGGATGTCTGTTTTTTTATACAGGAAAGAGACACAGTTTTCGAGTTATCCTCTAAATATTTATTGTACAAGTATCTGCCTGACACTTTTTCCTTACAATTTTATTTGTGTAAAAATATTCCTTTTAAAAATATAAATAATAAAAATATGTCCTTTTAACAAAATATAGACTGTTATCGCAGATACTTTTGGTAGAGCAAGACCGTTATAATGGAACTGTCAGATCGATGCGCATCTGCAAATATTGTTAATGTAGGAAATGTCGAGAATGAATTCCATTCTATTCTTATCTGTCCTTTGTATAAATGTATACGTGTATTGTATTTTGAAAATATCACTGGATTCGTCCTTCAATGTTTAGGTTAGTTCAACTCCTTGCCACTTATATTCGCAAACAATTGTGTCATCTCGCAATGTATCTGCGTGAGGCTGGTAAAAAACTGGAAAGTCAGACTATTCGTACATCCAGTTAATGTATTACCATTATTATCATTATTTACATAACTTCTTGATTTATTCATTATATGGTCTCTCCTTCTATGAATGTGCATTGGTATATAATATTTTATGAAGAATATTGTATAACATTAATACTAGTAGTGACGTGTGCTTTTGATAAGATAGAGTGTATGGATATGTTTATGATTATGTACATACATTACAACTGCTGATAATTCATATGAATTATAGCAAATAAGCAATACAACACCCGCCCCCCCCAAAAAAAACAAAAAAAAAAAACAAGTTTACTGATTCTGCTTTTTGCTAATAATTGGCAACCTATTTATTCCTTCGACCTCCTCGGTAATTCATATTTTAGATATAGATTGCACAGACTTTCAAAAAATTATATACAAACAGAAGTTTCTATTAAATAGAGTTCAACGTGTACATGTTCAGTTTTCAACATGCAAAAACGCAAAGAGGAATAAAGATGCATTCAATTATGATAGAATAAATATAGACTACATCGTCAGCGGTTAAAAATCCAAGTGCATGGTCATCTTCAATTAGTCGTTGATTCTAATCATTGTTACATGTTTATTAAAACTGGTTAGAAAACGTGTCGAAAAAGTAAGAAAGATTCTTGAATAATTTATTGTTCCGAACACAAAACCTAATGTAATATTGTCACAAGTAATAGCTTTCCAAAAAGCTTGCCTGACTAAACAAAATTATTCAGTGGAAGCATGCATGTACAATGTATTAATTGGGCTATCTAATCAGAAATGAATTTTAATATTCGCTGCTGATCATAAATTTAAAAACGGAACGTGCAAATTTAAGACGAAACGTCAGTCTTTTCTTCAATCTAGAACATGTACATATGTATTACTGGAAATTCATTTATTTAATTTATTCAATTGTTTAGGAATGTACACATATCATATACATGTAAGTGCATGTAAGCTTGAAAGCTGGAGAGTAAATAGTGGGGTTTTTTTTCAAAATTGTATTTGTTATATTAAGCTGCGAAATCAACTGAAAGGTCCAACCATATGAATTATGAAAGGGTATAAAAACACGTATTGTTTTTGAATGTGTGTGGAAAGCTTCATCAAAATCATCTTGACAAGCAATTAAAACAGGGTGAGTTCTCAAATTCATGAAAAAAACCCTATTCAATTAGAATTCCTTATTTGCAGTTTTATTTTTTGCATGCTCCTACAAAAGTGGAGGGGGATCAATGATATTTCCATTTATCCTATGAAATTAGGAAAAGTGCAAGCTGCAAAAAAAGTGGGGAGGGGGCACAGCCACCCTCACTCCAACCCCCGATGCTACGCGCCTGTGATGTAAACACATGGTGTGCTCTGCACTCGTCAACTAATCGGCGCGCAAAAACTATGAATGAGACATTATGGCGCGAAATCCTGCAATTACTGTTCACGTAACGAATGAACTCATCCATTGGCAGAGATCCATGGAGGGGGGGGGGGGGAGTCAAATGAATTTTTTGACATTTGTTTTGTAACAGCTAAATACATGTATATTATACTTTGGATCGGATGTTTTGGAAGAAATCTATCAAATTAAGAAACACACTTGATAAGTAATTGTTAAATGTAGTAATGTACATTTAGTAGGACACGCGAGTTATGACCCATTTTCAAAATTAATAAAATCGCTCAACTGAATGAAAATCGGGTCACGCCCCGCTTTGGCGATTTAGTTTCTCCAGTAAACATTCCAGCTGAATAGATGTATCTATTTGTTTTAATCCAAACTGATGACTCTCTTGTAATAATGATAATTCAACACCAATTATTACTTACATTGTACCGTAATAGACAATATGTTACAACTTGTTGCGATGACCCCCTCCCCCCTTTTCACCGTTCATATATGGTGGAATGCTGATCTATTTTTAAATCAGGATTACACACGTGCACTGCTTGGTGAACGTCCCTTTTACTTGAAAACTCTTGCTCGCTGTTGTTATTATATGCCATATAATATTTTCATCAATTGTGAATGTAAATGCTGACATCTTCAACATGCATCGGTTTTTTTTGTGAAATATCATGATATTGCTTGTCCCATTGTATGCACTGTTTCGGAGATTGCAACTTTTAAACCTTAGATATGCCTGACGTCATGACGTCAGGCAATCAACTAATTGCCACACGTGTATCATGTTGTTTTTATACGAATATATATGCAAGTTTTGTATATAAAAACTTAAATCCTGTTGCATATGCAAAATAATTCCCAAAGCAAGCTACATTATCATAATTTGGTAAAAGATAGTTTTGTAGCAAAGTATCAAATAGGTCGCCAAATTGTAATAGATTATTTCAAGTAAATGCAGTAAAAAGTTATCTAAAACATTTGATTTTCACAAAATATTACCTTATTACATGACATGTATATTATTATATATTGAATTTGATATTAAAGGGTCGACGTATTTGTTTTAATAACGCTACAGACTACATTTTACATATATTGAATTTAATATTAAAGGGTCGACCTACTTGTTTTAATAACGCTACAGACTACATTTTACTCATGAGACAAGGGAAGTAAACCACGATATTGGACATCAGTTTTCTATCCAAGTAAATCTGATCGACCCTGCTACCTTTCGGTACCTTTTTTTTTAAAATGTCACTTTTATGGATTATTTCTGTATACACTATAACTCGATCAGAATGTCGTTTATCTTATTTCATTGAATTCCGAAAATAAATTATTCATAGCGAGTAGTTTTGAGCTTATGAACGCCTCTCCTGGATAGTATTCATTGTTGTATAATACAATGAGAAAATATTTCATAAATTACACGTATTAATTGTTCTATCCATTTATTTTACAAATGTTGTAAATAAAACAGGGCTCTTTTAAAACGAAAATAATATTCCATTTCCCCATGTACACTTTCAAAAACAAACACATTTATTGTTGTTGTAGTGTTATCAATAATGTCTTCTTATTTTGGAAACATAGCCTTAAAAATATAAAATAAATTGCAGTGTTTAAATTTTGGGGGGTTTTTTAAATGAGAAAACATGAATTTTAATTTTGGTGGAAAATTCAAGTCAACCAATTTATTGATGTTCAGTGAATAGCCACTTTGGTTTTTGCATGGGAGCTGGGCCTATTTGAAAAATCACAGATAGCTGTAAGCAGTTGGCATATGTAAGCTGTTACTTATCGAATTCCACTTTTTTCTTACAGCAAACTCTTTAATTTTTTTTTATTAATTACTATAATTAACAGCTCGATTTACAACATATCAACTGGAAGCGTCACAAGTGACAACGAACACAACAAAGAAAATTCTTACAAATTTCTTATCAACCAAATCCGAAACTGAGGAAAACATACATGTTATAACTTCCACAGGTATATATGATTATAAATCAATGTCCATTTATTTTATTTTTTTAAAAATATTTTTAAAAGTGTATATCCATAACATTTTTAAGTCACACAAATAAGTTTGATGCATATATTATACGTCTTACAGGTCTAGAAAAGCTAATTTTGTTGTAATTTAAATGTAGCTACTGCACTAAAGATTGATTGACTGTTTGTATATATTTATTACTTTTGTTTTAACAAAGGCATTCCAGCTCGAGCATCAACAAATAAACTGGAAGCGTTGACAGTAACAACTAACCCAGCAGAGAAAATGTATACAATATTGGTATCAACCGAATCCGTGAATAAGGAAATCATAACAATTACTATAGGTATTAATCATACAAATTTACCAATTGTTTTCATGTTAATCAATCTTGACTGTATATTATACATGCTTACAAAAGATAAATCTAGCGCAATATCATATTTTGATTTTTTTTTCGAACTTTGCCATGCAGTCAATCAATAACCAATATTTCAGCTTAAAGAGATATGTGTATAATTCAGTTTTTTGATTGAGTTGGCTTAATTACAGTGTTAATTTGTTTAATATTTAATTGACAATCATTATCTTTCAAATTTTAGTTTACTTGGTTACTGGTATCAGTATTCTAGTCGTTTTGACTATCATCGGGGTAAGCATTGTTAAAAAACGACAGACAAACCAAAGGTATGTTAGAGAAAAATAGACAGACAGAGAGAGACAGAAAGAGAGAAAGAGAGGAAATGTTGATTTACATGTAAGCTTTAACTTTATTTCGTACTTAGATCATGGATTTTAACCCAAGGGGAAATCAAGGAGAGCACAACACATATCTACACTAGCTTAAAAAAATATAATGCTTACGATTGTATTAAACTACAGCATCAATCCAATGAAATTGCCATGCAGGAAGAAAATGATGCTACGTACATTGAAATTATCGAACTTGAGTACGACAAAGTTGACCCCAGTAGTAGGGATACTGACCATCTTACTTTGAGAAGAGATATTGAAGATAATGCCATGTGCATTGATGATATCAAGTGATCAAGCTAAAACAAACAGCATGAAGTGTGACCATCTACTTGCAATAGCTCAAATTACAATTGAAAGTAGTGATATTAAAGATGAAGATAAGTATAGTGGTAGTCTCAATATGCTTAACACAAACCACATGAATAATGACCATGATTCAACTGCATCAGCGACTATATGAACTAGGAGAAGTGATAATGAAAAATAGTTAAAACGTTTGGTGGATTAAGACGATTTTGTTAATCTCTGTTGTTTTTACTTTCAGTAATACTGATTGTAAAGCTGCCTTCCAGATTCTTATAAATAGGTTTATATCATCTTCACGATTATTTTAAATAAACATTATCAGCATCATTTAAAGAGGTTAGAAAAATGTTATAATTACTCCTATAAAAGAACTTAAGGTGGAAATGTAGAAATAGGCAACAGCAGGCCTCAGGATTATGAAGCAATTTCAAACTGAAGTCAAAATTTCAGTAATAGCATATCAATTTTATCAGGTTTTTATTAACAGATATTACGAAAGTGTACAATTTTTTACTTAAGTCTTTGACTGTTTCATGATTCTGGAGCCAGGTCTTTGAATTGAGGATAAAAATGAAACATGCAAATATCTCATTTTATATAAAAAATGATTACAAAGTCAAAAGTCGTCAAAAATATAACAATTTCCCGAGTACCTAAGTCCGTAGATCAACATGTTAGTCTCATTTTGGCATTTAAAGCTTTTTTGTAAAGTCAAAACTACAACCCCATGCTCCTGTAACGGTTACCCTAGTTTCTATTTCATGATATAATCAAAATGGATCTCACAAGAACCTAAAACCTGACTCATGGGTCATGATTTTCAGAATTTAGGCAAAATGTTTTAGACCCTATGGTAATGCTTTTAGCTTTTCTCAAATAAACGTGTTTATGGGAGCAGAGAAAAACATTATAAAGATAAGTACATTTTCACGATATAGACACATAGACGTAATCCTATGGCTATGGATATTACCTTCATGACCTCCTCGTTTTGGAATAGTAGGCTTCGTCCATGGGGCTTTAGGGGTTGTAAGGCAAAATATGAAAAAAATAGATTCCTCTCTTACTAGAAATGCTTCACACAAAAACTGGTATAGGTCAGCTTTTTTGTTTTTAAAGGTTTTTTTAAGACGATTTTTTTTCTCATATATACAAAGTCGTTTTAGCACCTAGCTAGATTACCTGACAATTTCATATGTTATTAAATACATGTACAATTTAGCATTAAAAAAAACCCTTTAAAATATCCTTAAAGGGTGACTTGTGTTATTCGTATGAGATTACCGATATTTTGTTGTTTTTTTTTTTTAATTTAAAATCAAATTGAAATTTGATACCTGTATTTTTAACAAAGCGGAATAATACCATTATATATTGTATTTAATATTGCACGATGACAAACTGGAATTTTTTCTAAAAAAGCAGAAAAAAATGTGCATTTAGATTGATATCTGTGTGGACATTTTGCACATAAATTTGGCTACTTTGTTAATGATAAATGCCATATTTAATAAATTAACTTTTTAATATAAATTCCTTTTTTACACATTTTTTACAGTTTCTCTTGTTATGTCTTTTCAATTAAATAACTTGATAAAACATGAGCGTCGAATAAGTCAACTTTCAGAAAGATGGCTTATACAGCGGTAATATATATTCTAGCAATTCTTGGGTGATTCTTCAATTTTTTCAGAAAGATGGCTTCAGCGGTAATATACATTCTAGCAATTCGTGGGTGATTCTTCAACTTGACCGACAAATGCTGTCCCTATGCTTGGAAAAACCAAGATATGCATCAGAACACTTAATTTGAGATAAAGTTTAACCTGTTTATTTTGATTTGTATTTTTCTGTGACATGTTAAAATTATATGAAACACAAAAGCGTACTTCTCTTAATTTTTGGACCCGTTTGTACCCGACCTCGATGTTTTCTGTATGTCCCTCTTTTCTAGTATGCTCTTTTGAATGCATGAAATTTCAATTTTCTAATATATGTACCTAAAATGCTTGAGAGAGTCTTTTGATAATGCGTAAAAGAATTGTTTAAAATTAATAGAATGAATTTATATAATAAGTTTGTTTTGAAAAATCAAAAAAATACACTATCCCAGAATTTTTTGTCATTACCGAAACTCATTGAAAAAATTTGGTACAGAAGAGTACAAATCATTGTTAGGTGGAGATCAATTAGTATGACGTAATAAACTAGAAACAATGAAGCAAGAGAAGATGATGCTGATGCTGCTGGGGTAAAAAAATTTAGAATATATTCGATAAATGTTAATAAATATTGACCGTACATAAATTCCACGTCATTACCGAATGTCGAAAAAAACTAAGTGTTGCACGTATATTTATTTTAGTCAACCTTTAATGCATAAATTGTGTATAACTGTTTGCTATAAACCGCTATACCCGCCATTACATGATGAATTTCCTCATATATCAATGAAAAAAAACATAACTCTGTCATTACCGGAACAGTCATTCCTGAAACACATAGTAGTGTTTCGGTAATGACAATGTTGTTCGGTAATGACATTTCGAAAAATCATAGCATCATTTTCTATACATAAAAGCCTTTAAACTCGATAAATAAATATTTTCTTCATTTTTCCAAAAAATTAAAATAGATTTTATTCACGAAATTCAAAAATAACATCACAGTAAAATATTTTGATTTGGAAAAATTTAGGCTAATAAATGATTTTTAATTACAGCCATGGATATAACTGATACAGAGTTAAAAGAAAAACTTGTTAACGCAGATAATTTGATGGTAGCCACAGAAAAAGAATTACTAGCGGTGATTAAAGTACCCTACACTGAAAACACTGGTGCAAAACTGTTTGTGTCGCTCGAGACTTTTACGAAGCTGCAAAAGAACACGCACTTTTAATAAATAAAATTGCAAAACTTCATAGACTACAATGATAAGCATTCTGAGAGTATTGCATAAGCAATACACGTCCTCTACCGGGTCGTGGCAATTGTGAAAACAATGCACTGTTATGCAGAATATCGAACCCGAACATTAAAAAAATGGAATATGAAAAATTAATTTTCTCGAGAATATGTCAACCAGACGTTACAAAAGTGTAAACTTAATCTGTAGTTTGATATTTTGAAGCTGTTCTGCAAATTTCATATTATTCCTCAAAAGCATAAAGAAAAAAAGTGTGGAAAACTGAAGTGGGACAGACAGACGGACGGACAGACAGACAGACGGACGGACAGCCGGACTGACGGACGCAGAGGAAAGCTATAGTCCCCTCCGGTGAAAACCGGTAGGAGACTAATAATGCCCCTTACATCAGCAGAACGCTCAAAACTCTGGAGAGAGCGAAACAAAAATAACCCGGAGGAATACAGGGCGTATCTACATAAAGAAAGAGAACGGTATAACAAAAGAAAGGAAAAGGGTGAAATAAAAAGTATCCAGGAGCTTTCCGCACGAGAGCAAAGAAAACAACAAAATTCATGGAGAGTGAATCAGAGAAATAAAAGAGAAAAAAGTAAAATCTTACTAGACGCTGTCCAAAGGCTAAATACACCCCTTAATTCTCCAAATGAAAATAATGCAAACGATCAGACATTAAAACGAAACAATGTTGGTAGAAAAAAGGTACGCAGGGATAGAGCTAGAGCTTACACAGAGATAAAGAAAATGAAGTTAAACTAAATTCAATAGAGAAAAGAGCCGAAAAATACAAGAAACGACTGCAAAGAATGAATAATAAGGCAAATGCTAAAATCACTAATTCTCCACGTTCTAAGACTGAGAGACTCTTGAAGAATCAATTAGTGAATGACAACGTTAGGAAGACACTGGTGTTCAACCACACCATCATCAAGAGCATTGTCGAAAAAAAAACAAGAATACAAAAAGTCAAAAGCATCGCCAGTTCTTTTCTAAGGTAGGTTCTTCAGAACACCTAAAGAAGTACCGCTTGAATAAATTTACCATCAGACATCTGCCCTTCGATAAAAAAAAGAATGCATTCAAATTTAGACATTGGTCTGGATTTCAGAAGTAGGGTACAACGAAATCGTTGCATTGAAAGGTTACAGGAGAAGGTGTAAGTATTTCTCGAACGTGATGATAACAGTCGAACAACAGCAGGGAAAAAAGAAACAGTCACGCAAAACAAAATCAAAAAACAGAAAAGGTTCCTTGGAGATAGCATGGTTAATCTACATAATTAATTCAAAGCCGAAAACCCTGCAAGCTGCATTTCCTATTCATTCTTTTGCAAACTCAAGCCATTCTGGATCCTAAAACCTACAGAAAAGTATCGGGATTCTTGCGATTGGGTAAAGTGCGAGAATATTCAGTACCAAATAGACAAACTTAAAGAACTGAAAGTTTTACCTACACAAGATGTAAACCAGCTTGTTGAAACTATCTGCTGTAATGACGATCAGAAATGTGCTTACAGAGAATGTCAGCAGTGTAGTCAGAAGAAGGTGCCTCTGCAGAACCATGATCCTGGACAGCAAGTGAAGTGGAAAAAATGGATTACACGACGAGTGGGGCGTCCTTATAAAAAAGAAAGTTCTGAAGACAAAACTGCCATTTTTTCCGGGACCCTGAAAGAAGAACAACAGTGTTCATTATCGGCACTTATTGACGATTTTCAAGAACAGATCGCAAAGATTCAGTATAAAACACCAATACAAGGCACTACGCACACTTAGGGAGAATTCAAAGGATTCTGAAGTTGTAATCCATACTGGCTTTTCTGAAAACTATAACTGTAAATACGACAAGGAGATACAAAGCGTTCATTTTGGGGCTAGCCAAATTCAGATTACCCTCCATACTGGCTTAGTCTATCATGACAACGATGTGTTTTGCTCAGTTTCAGATTTTAACAAGCACGGCCCTTCTGCTATTTGGGCGCACTTAAAACCCATTTTACAACAAGTGCACCAAAAGACTCCAAGCATTGAAACAGTCCATTTTGTAAGTGACGACCTAACCACGCAATACTGTTGCAAACAAAATTTTTACTTATTTTCAACACAGTTATAAGAAAACTTTCAAGTCTGGCTCATGGAATTTTCTAGAGGCGGGCCATGGGAAGGGCCCCGCAGATGGCATTGGCGGAGCTATCAAGCGAGCTGCAGACGCTTTTGTTGCTAATGGAGGGATCATAACCAATGCAAAGACTCTCATGTCTGCCATTTCATGGAAAACCAAAGTAGAAATGTTTGAAATTCAGGAATCGGTAATAACAATATTTGAGAAAGTCATCCCAAGTAATTTCTCTGCAGTACCAGGGACAATGAAACTCCATCAGGTATGTCAGTCGGAACATTTGAAATATTATATTTAAGAATAAATGAAGTCGGAAAATGAAATGTATTTTATATTTATTAATTAAGGTGACAAACAATATGATGATTTTAGTGAAATTTTGTACTTTAAAGTAATGAAGGTATTTTTTTCCATTTGTAATAAAGCCTTTGGTTTGTTCAGGTTCTGACAAGTAAATCCAGATTGATACAATCAAAATGTTTTAGTTGTTTCTGTTCTGCTGGACCCTGTTCTTGCTTCAATCTGACCTCAATGGAGTTTGGACCCTCACATGCAGAGGATGAGAGGATACCGGAACCTTGTCTTGAATCAAATGCCGCCGATGAATCTCAAGTTGTTCAGTGGTGCGTTGTAAAATATGATGGGCTTCCGTACCCGGGCATCATACAAAATGTGGACGTGAATGATATTGAAGTGAAGGCTATGCACCGGATAAAAACAAAGATATTTTTTGGCCCCTGTTGGAAGATGTCTTGTGGTATTCTCACGGCGATTTACATTGAACAACCAAGTGCTGTTGGGAGTCGGCATACTCAACTGTCACAAGCAGAGTGGGAATTTGTCGTACGAAGTTTAAATTTGTGACTTAATTACTGTTGCATTGTGTTCTGGTTTGAAGATTCTGAGTTTAATAAATATTCTTGAATTTAATGTTTTGATACTTGCAAGCATTACCTTTGTTATTACAGCAACTGTGTGTTATTACCACAACACAGTATCACTACCACAACGATGTCAAAATTGATGGTAAAATATTACATCTGATGATCGTTTCTACATTTTTAAGTGAATGTGAATGGAACAAGTTAAAATAATTTTCATTCCTCTGATTTGAAGAAATTAGGTCTGTTTTCTTACAAGAGAAAAAAAATATTTTAAAAACTGTGAATAACATATTATTTATAGTCCTATTTCTTTTAAATATCTGTATTAGAAGCATAATTTTTAAAAGCACAATTTTATTGAAGTATGAAGTCTGTTGCGGTAATGACTTCCTGTTTCGCTCTTGCAACGTGTATGGAAAAATGACTAAAGCATTAACGATGCCATATGTGAAATAATATTTATCAAAACACATTTACTTAAGAACATTGACAAAAACTAATTATGAAATTTCTGAAAATCGATATTGCAAAATCCCTTTTATGTTTTCTCATGCTGCACAACCTCACCGCAGCTCCGTTTTTGCTGTCTGATAAATGAACTCAACACTTGTGCATGATGAAATATGTCATTTATTAAAAATGACGAAAGTAAAGGAAAATATAAACAACATAGTAGGGGATCAGACCCAAAACTGTTCACACAAAATGTTAAATAACTTATCAATATGCTGATCCCCTTAAAATACAGAAAAACAATATTTTGTTCAAAATTATATACAATATATACAAAACCAGCAAAAAGATGGCACCTCAAAAATAAAATATGCTATATGCAAAATAACAATATTTTGTACATGTATGCAACTTTCGAATATTGGAGTGGTGAAACGGGGATGGGGTGGGTGTATCAAAACATTACTCGTGCTAACACTCTCATAGATGAAGACAGAATGACCCTACTCTAACTGGTCAGATACTGACCGCATCAAACCACGTGACCATATCGCTTAATTTGATTGGCAATTAAATTAAATTTGGGGAGAATTACACCATGGAATTTTTAACAATTACATAATAGGTCACTGGGAGGTTTTTAGACTAGGAATTTGGGCTAAAAATAGACATGGACAGTGACCACTGCAGGGAAATTACATAATATGGCCAACGACCTCTACAAGGCCTGGGAAAGAAATGCAACTTATCTAATCAAACATAAACTTGAAAAATACAACAAATCAGCAAATAAAATTATAGCATTCAACACATAAATACAATTATTAACATACGAGGGTTGTTCGGAAATTATTGAGACATTTACTCTTATTTCCTTGGGGGAAAAGATAAACCCTTGAAATTTCACCAAAATGTACACAAGGATAGCGTGTATCAATGTAAAAAATTTATTGTCCATAGCATGATTAGATCATTCCTGGTAAGCAGACCAAGTTGCCATCGCCCACTGACCCGGCGCAACCGCAAACTTACCGCAACGTCATTTTAACGCTTCTAATTGATCCTATGTTTTAAACAGCTAACAAACAAAGGGAAATTAAAATTAATTCTTCATTTCTCATCTTTTGTTTACATTTCAAGATGTCAACATTCGCATATTCCCTCCATTCTTGAATTTTGTGGGGAAAAATCGGGTCATTTCTAACCAAAGGTCAAAATACTGTGAACCTACTCCTACCGTGATTCTGTGTACATATTTTTGAACTGTTGACATCAGTTAGTGTGTAAAAAGTACTTGTTATTTAGTCACTTTGTCTGTATTCTAGCTAAACAATTAGTGAAAAAAGACGATAAACTGAAGTTCTTTATCCCTTGCCATCGTATAGTTTTTGTTAAAGCAACTGTGTGGCATTGAAAGGTCTTTTTCAGAATATTTCCATCAATGATGTATATTTGCTGCGCCGCCTTGACGTCAAATTTCTATATACCGTCGTTTTCAAATTCCTATTGCTTGGTAAATATATCTGTACTATATCCGTATTTCAACTCAAACACTAGTGAAACTTGATCAAACGTTAGTCACAATGAATAGCAAAATGGACATATATAATCTGATTTCTTTTAGTATAAGCTGCAAGTTTGCAGACACTTAGATAAACGATGTTTTAGTTTTCTAATCTCCGAGTTCATGCTTGCGCCGGGTACCCCGACCATCGATTTGTTTATCTTCTGTTGTAAACAAAATATTGAACATTTTTTAAATATTACTTTCTTTAATTATTTGTAAAGGTTTCTTCAATGTTCATGCCAATTTTCACCCTAATTCGTCACTTAGAAATGGAAATATCCGTGTTGTCTCAATAATTTCCGAACAACCCTCGTAATTGTTGTTTTATGTTTTCTCATGCTGCACAACCTCACCGCAGCTCCGTTTTTGCTGTCTGATAAATGAACTCAACACTTGTGCATGATGAAATATGTCATTTATTAAAAATGACGAAAGTAAAGGAAAATATAAACAACATAGTAGGGGATCAGACCCAAAACTGTTTACACAAAATGTTAAATAACTTATCAATATGCTGATCCCCTTGAAATACAGAAAAACAATATTTTGTTCAAAATTATATACAATATATACAAAACCATACCCTCTTCCGAATATTTCTTTAAATATGTGCATTGTTTTCCGCTGAAAGAAATTTAATTAATCTGCTCTTTATCTTATATATCTAAAAGGGCGTTATTTAAGTCTGTCTTATTCATAATAAAATGCAGGAGCAAATATCAGGTAAAAAAAATGTAAATGGCTACTTTTCCCCTCCTGTTGCAATTGAAAATCTTTCAGCTTTCTACCATTTTTCTTTTCTTCATATAGTTCTTAGCAGACCAACGATAAGCTGTCAAGCGTGTTAAGACGTTTTCTAGATCTGTTGCATCAATAGATTCGTACAAACCAGATGAAAACATAACTTTCGGATACATGTACCTCTTTTATAATCATAGTTTCATTTTAAGTTCTTTAGTCTAATACTTGACAATTTTGAAAGAGTTATTCATTTCCTACGTGCGATAAAGAACTCCGATAAAACTACCGAAATAGAAACAAGAGGCCCAGGGGCCACATCGCTCACCTGAGCAACAATTGCCTTACTTCTGATCAAATTAGCATAACAGAATCAAAATATCTTGACAACTGAGTACAGTAAATCTTGCTAAAAAAAAAAATGAAAATCTGCCAATTTTTATCCATGACAACGACAACGACAACGACAGACAACGGACAAATTGTGATCAGAAAAGCTCACTTGAGCCTTTGGCTCAGGTGAGCTTAAAACCAGACATACAATGACTAATACAACGTTGACAATCGTGGGCACTAAAACCAATCAAATCAAGATGAAGACTACGAGCGAGAACTGGGAAAATTGAAATCACGGTCACAAACATCAATAAGAGAGCATTTAAATTAAAAAAAACTCTCAAGGTTAAGTGAATTATATAAAGACACAAATCAACAGTTATTCATTATAACAAGAACTTGCCAAGAATAATGTTTTGTTCTAATTTGATAACTCCCCTAATGATTTTTACTGAATGATTGGTTTGTTTAAAGTCCTTTAACATTGTTGTTTGTTATTTTAATTTTTCTCTTCTGAGAACAATTCACTTTTTTTGGTTACTAACTTAATCATT